>NC_026005.2:22024224-22324224 GCF_000442705.2 Elaeis guineensis
CCAAGAGGGGGGGTGAATTGGGTTTCTAAAAATTTTAAGCCCAACAGATAACTTATGAAGAACAAAACAATGGCTTTAAATCAATATTAATTCACTAAAGCAGTATTGCAAGGATATAATAAAGAAATAAGATAAAGCGATAAAGCACACCCACAAACACAAGGATTTATAGTGGTTCGGTGCTAACCTTGCACCTACGTCCACTCCCCAGATCCACTTGGAAATTTAATCCACTATCCTTTGTATTCAACCCGAATACAAAACGTCGGAAACTCCGACACTAGCTATCCCAAGCTAGAACACTTGTTTCCCGGGTACAAGCAAATCCAAAACACTCCGATTTCAGGTTCGGATCAACCTTTCCTTGTTTTGGAAATCCTCCAAAAACAAGAGCAAAAACTCACAAAGAGTAAGAATATTTAGAGCACAGATGAATACAATAACAGCTCCTTAAATGAGCAAATATAACAATAAAAGCTTTACTCAAATGAAGAACCCCTTTTTCAGATTTCTCAAGATGAATGAACGGTTGAACGCTTGAGAAGAGGTTGATTGTTGATTGAAGATCTCTTGAAAGCTTTGAACGATCTCTAGATCAAGGTTGAAAACAATCGACTTGAAAGATTCTCTCTTTGAATGCTCTTGCTTTTCTTTTCACAAACTCTCTTGAATATTGTGGATCCTCTCTCTTCTTCTTGAATATTTCGTTGATCTCAGATTTAGGATCCTCTCTTCTCTTTGATCTCACGTTTGATCTCCCGATTTCCACACCTTTTCTTTGCAATTTGATCTGCTATTTAATCTGCAATTTCCTTTCACCATTTTAAGCATTTTATGGCATTAGTAGCAAGAGAAAATAATTTAGGCAGATAAAGAGCCGTTAGAGGATTTTTAGGAAGCATAAATGGTAATTAAAACGGACAAAAAAATAGCCGTTGCTGATATTTCCCGTCGCAGGGGTCGACTCATGAGTCGACTCATGCATCAGGAGTCGACTCATGAGTCGACTTCTGTTGCAAAGACCAGAAACTTGGATTTCTGGATTTTTTGGCCCAAATCAGCAGAGGTCGACTCATGAGTTGACTCATGCCTTGTGGGTCGACTCATGAGTCGACTCACAGGTCGTGCCAAGCCAAAAATCCAGCGTGCCATGGGAATTTTTTTTGCGTGCCATTCAGCTCATAGTGCCATGAGTTGACTCATGAGTCGACTCATGCACTTCAAACCTTCATAACTTCAAAAATATAAGTCCAAACACAATGAAATTTTCACCAATAGATTTCAAATCATTTGTTCTACCAAATGGTACTATCAAATCAGGATTTTAGTGAAATTACGATTTTGCCCTTGAAGAGCATAAGGACTTTTTCAATTGTTTGTATCCCTTCAATCTGCTTTGTAATCATCAAAATCAATCTAGGAGCAACAATCTCCCCCTTTTTGATGATGACAAAACATATGAACAAAAATATTTATGTTAATGCATTAATTTTAAAAGAATCCATTATGGGTGTATATGCTTGAAAAGAGTATGATTCTTTTGGCATGTAATATAAATGCAAAAATAGTTTGTCCATTTTCTTAAAGATTTGAAAAGGGTATTAGATCATTTTGAGTTCAAGATATTTCAGAGCAAGAGAAGATAAATAACTTTTTCTATGTATCAGAGCAAAAATAATTTTTACAATGATATCAGAAAAGATTTTATAATGTATCAGAGCAAGAAAATTTTTAATGTATCAGAGAAATTTCATACAGTATCAGAGCAAATGTTATAATATATTAGAGAAACCTTCACACTGTATCGGATCAATTGTTATCATGTATCAGATCAAGTTGAAAGAAATTGTAGGATGTATCAGAGTAAAACAAATTTCTTATTGATGTATCAAGGTGAGTAAAATTTCAAAAGCAAGTTTGAATATCAGAGCATATATATAAAAAAATACTTATTTGCATTGTACTCATGATTTTGCTTTTGATGGATAACTTTTTGTTAAAGTTCTGTCTGATACCAAATTTTGATACCAAAATTTCTCAAAGTTTTGTTTAATCTTTCAATCCTTGTTTTTTGTCTAATTTCTCCAATATTTGTTTTATTTCTTCAATATTTTCTTCAATATTTGTTTTAATTTAATTTCTCCCCCTTTTTCTCATAATTTAGGGTTTTGCTTTTTGTCTAATTTCAATTTTTGTTTAATTTTAATTTCTCCCCCTTTTTGACATCATCAAACATAGTTAACTCTTCCTTTTCTTTTTCTGAAATATTCTTTAATTTCTTCCTCTTTAGAGTTTTTCACAAATATTTGCTCCCCCTTAATATAGCAATTATCAACAGCAAACAACAACAAGGAGAAGATAATATTTCAACAGATGTATCAGAGATTGAAATATAACCAAAATATAATCATTACAAAGAGGTAGAAATATAGGTAAAAGATGATTCCACTAATATTATAATTGTTTCAATACATAAAATTCAACCAGCTAAATGTCAATACATGGCCCCAAGGTATAGATCCTAGAACAAGATACTAACTCCTAAGATCTAGATAAGTCAATGATCAGAGTCATCAGATATAGTATGAGAAGATGATGGATCAGAAGTGCGTCCTCTACCCCGTCTGCCTCTGCCACGAGTAGGAGAACGAGATGAACTGGGAGGCTGAGAACGCTGAGATACTAGGGCTGATACCATGAGTCTGATAGAATCAAGTACGTTCAGTGCTCTGAAAACAGATTGAAGTAGAGCAGTGAACTGGATGGTAGCATGCTCACTCGATCCTCTGATCTCTTTCCTCAGTAGCTCATATCCACCTTCTAATGCTCCTCTGAGCCTTCCAGCCTCTGCAGTGAGGTCTGTGACCTCAATAGTAGACTCCTGTGGCTGGGGATGGGCCAATGCAAGAACTTGCCCCTGCAAGTCAAGAACTCTGCCAGTAAGTCTCCAGACTGTATCCTCAAGCTGCTGTATCCTAACGGACTGATCTGAAATCATCTGAAATACAGTGGAGATGTGGGGAGTAATGGTCTGATCAGAAGAAGTAGCTCCAAGTGCAAAAGAAGTACTACTCCACTGGCTAGACAACAAAGAAGCCACACGCTGAGATATATGCTCGATCTGATCATCAGCCAGTCTGAACTCTGAATGAGGTGCTCTGCTCTTTGGCTGATACACTGGTGTGGGCATCCTAGTAAACTCAGAAGGGCCAGCCTCAGTATCAGGAATGAACTGGGTATCTGGTGAAGCTGCCCTGAAATCATGTACAGGAGAAGATGGATCTTCTTCTTCTACTCTGCCTTCAGTTCTGTCTTCAGCTCTTTCCTCAGCTCTCTCCTCAGCTCTTTCTTCTGAGCCCTTGATCCAACCACCAACAATCTTTGTAATTCCCATTCGGTGCAGGCTGTGTTGGTTGAAAGTGTCCACATGTGAGAGCTTGGTAGGTGTCTCCCCCTCACAGCTAACTCCAAACCTCCTAAATACTCTAGTAAGGGCCATACCATAAGGCAAGTGTGCCTTGGATCTGTTCAAAGTTTCTCTCATGGCCTCTATCATAAGTGCAGGGAGGTTTAGGGGGGTCTGAGTGATGATATGAAACATGACACATACATCTCTGCCAGATAGTAAGTCATGTCTACCACTCCTAGGAAAGAATAGTTTTGTCACAATCTGATGCAGGACCCTCATCTCAATGGACAGTAGCTTTGCTTCCAATCTGTTTAAACTTTCTGAAAAATCTTCTCCTAAGATAATTCTGATCCCTTCTTCTTTAATTGGGAGTTCCATATATGAGTATCCTTCACTAGGCAACTGAAGTATCTCTCCCAATATCCTAGAATCCAAACAGATGTCAATCCCCTTTACAGTTGAAGTCACAGACCCGTTTCCATAATTTAGGTTCTGGTAGAACTCTCTGACTAGATCAACATAGGTGACTTCCTTAAGAGAGCAATAAAGTTCCCATCCTTGATTTTTGATCTTGGTAGCAAAAGTAAAGCCTTCTTTCTCAAAGAACCGAAAATCTATATTTTTTCCGGTTTCTACTTTTCTATCAGAAAGAAGATTTACACTGGGGCTTATGGAGGATTGAGAGGGACCTTGAGCAGGTACTGAAACTGGATTGGGAACACTGGAAGACTGAGCATGCCTTTTCTTTCGGACAATTTCCTCAGACTCACGGATTGATTTCCTCCTTTGGGGAAGTTTCATCTTTGGAGCCATATCCAATAAAGTAGCAGACAAGAAGACTTGAATTCAGTGGAGGAGGGATCACAAAAGAGTAAAGAAGAATTTTGGTGGAGAAAAGAAGTGGATTTTGAATGAACGGTGAAGTTCTAGGGCACGTTCCACCCGCGCCTATCACTGCGAGAAAGCACAGAAAAGTTCTTTTCAAGGAGGCGATTTTTGGAGGAGAGGAGGGAGAATTGCCTCAGAATTGATCCTTGGATTTGGAGCAAAAAGAGTTGGAGAGGACGGCTTTCGGAAGGAAGACGACGAGAAGATGAGTCGTCTCATAAACAAGGTTTCCCGTTTTAAAAACAATGAACCCGATGGAAGTTGGTGGGATTTACAAGTTTGCCATTGAGTCAACTCATGGGGGTCGACTCATGAAGTTCAGAAAATCAGGAAAAATGCAAATAAATTCCAGAAAAATTCAAAATTTTGGGAGAAAGAATTTTGCTCAATGATAAGTTTTTAGAGTGATAAAACTGAGCTTTTGGAACCAGGATATTTGTTGGAAATTGAGCTCTAAGAATATTTGATAATAATTAAGAGAAGTTTAGGCAAATGGATCTAGAATTCCTAGATTTCTCCTAATTTCACAGAATCTATCCTCACTAAGGGCCTTTGTAAAGATATCGGCTAATTGATTTTTAGTGCAAACATATTCAAGAATTATATTTTTGTTTTGAACATGTTCTCTTATGAAATGATGTCTTATCTCAATATGTTTAGATCTTGAGTGTTGTATTGGATTTTTAGATAGATTTAAAGCACTTGTATTATCACATTTTATTGGTGTTTCATTAAGTTTGATTCTAAAATCTTCGAGTTGTTGCTTAATCCACAAGATTTGAGCACAACAACTTCCGGCTGCAATGTATTCGGCCTCAGCCGTAGACAGTGCCACCGAATTTTGTTTCTTGCTAAACCATGAGATTAGGTTAACTCCAAGAAATTGGCAAGTTCCACTTGTGCTTTTTCTATCTAATTTACATCCAGCAAAATCAGCATCAGAATATCCTAACAAATTAATTTGTGAGTCCTTAGAGTACCATAACCCTATAGTTTGTGTACCATTTAAGTATCTAAGGATTCTTTTAACAGCATTCAAATGAGATTCCTTAGGATTAGATTGATATCTTGCACATAAGCAAACACTAAACATGATATCAGGCCTACTTGCAGTTAAATATAATAATGAGCCAATCATACCTCTATAGTATTTTAAGTCTACGCTTTTACCTTCATCATCCTTGTCAAGCTTACATGAGGGACTCATTGGTGTGCCAATTGATTTGCAGTTCTCCATTCCAAATCTTTTGAGTAGTTTCTTGGTGTACTTGCTTTGGGTGATGGAGATTCCCTCTTTTGATTGTTTGATTTGGAGTCCGAGGAAGAAGGTGAGTTCTCCCATCATGCTCATCTCGAACTCTCCCTGCATAAGCTTAGCAAAGTCTTGACAAAGGGATTCATTAGTAGACCCAAAAATTATGTCATCAACATAAATTTGTATAATTAGCATATCATTTTGGTTTCTTTTAATAAATAGAGTTGTATCCACATTGCCTCTTGAGAAACCATTATTTAGTAGAAATTTGCTTAGCCTTTCATACCATGCTCTAGGTGCTTGTTTTAGACCATATAAAGCTTTATTTAATCTAAAGACATGATTGGGAAAAGCATGATTTTCAAATCCAGGGGGTTGTTCTACATATACTTCTTCAGAAATATATCCATTTAAAAATGCACTTTTAACATCCATTTGAAATAGTTTGAATTTCATAAAGCAAGCATAAGTAAGTAGAAGTCTAATGGCTTCTAATCTAGCAACAGGTGCAAAGGTTTCATCAAAATCAATTCCTTCTTCTTGATTATATCCCTTAGCAACCAGTCTTGCTTTATTTCTAATTACATTTCCATGCTCATCTAATTTGTTTCTAAAGACCCATTTTGTGCCAATTATTGAATAATCTTTAGGTCTTTTCACTAAGGTCCAAACATTATTTCTTTCAAATTGACTGAGTTCTTCTTGCATAGCATTAATCCAGTTATGATCATTTTCAGCTTCTTCAAAAGTTTTAGGTTCAAGTTGAGATACAAAAGCACAATGATTAAGTACATCTCTAAGTGAAGAACGTGTTTTTACCCCATGCATAGGATCACCGATAATTAATTCCTTAGGGTGGTTGTGAACATACCTCCATTCCTTGGGTAAGTCATTTGTACCTTGAGGTTGTTCTTGAATTTCTTCACCTTTCTCATTTTGTTCATCTTCTTGATCCTTGTCTTCTGGAGTTGCTGAATCTTTCAGAGTGATCTCCTTCATACCTTCTATTAGTGGATCTGCATCATCAACACCCTCATTCTTCCTTGAAGGAAGATCGTTAGATTCATCAAAGACAACATGTATGGACTCCTCAACTACTAAGGTTCTTTTGTTGAACACTCTAAATGCTTTACTAGTGGAGGAGTAACCTAGAAGGATTGCTTCATCTGATTTTGCATCAAATTTACCAAGTTTTTCTTTGCCATTATTTAATACAAAACATCGGCAACCAAAAACATGAAAATAGGCAATATTTGGTTTTCTTCCTTTCCAAAGTTCATAGGGGGTTTTCTTTAAAAATTGTCTTATTAAAGCACGATTTAAAATGTAACATGCTGTGTTAATAGCTTCCGCCCAAAAATATTTTGGAAGGTTGCTTTCACAGAGCATGGTACGGGCCATTTCTTCTAAGGTTCTATTTTTCCTTTCAACTGCCCCATTCTGTTGGGGTGTCCTAGGAGCAGAGAAGTTGTGGCCAATTCCATTTTCATCACAAAAATTTTCAAAGTCATGATTTTCAAATTCTGTTCCATGATCACTTCTAATATTTTGAATTGAAAATCCTTTTTTATTAGTGACTTTTCGATGAAATTTCGTGAAAATTTGAAAATTTTCATTTTTGTGAGCTAAAAAGAAAATCCAAGTAAAACGAGAGTAATCATCAATTAATACAAATCCATATCGTTTTTCTCCTAGACTAGTGGTTTTAGTTGGTCCAAATAAATCCATATGTAAGAGCTCTAAAGGTCTAGAAGTTGAAATAGTATTTTTGGATTTAAATGATACTCTAGTTTGTTTACCTAATTGGCATGCATCATAAATTCTATCCTTTTCAAAATTCAATTTTGACAAACCGAGAACTAAATCCTTTTTGATTAATTTTGAAAGAGAATACATGCTAATATGTGCAAGTCTACGATGCCACAGCCAACTAGTCTCATTTATTTTAGCATTTAAGGAAACTAGGCATTGCATGTCTAATTTAGTTAAATCATTCAAGTCTACCATATAAACATTGCCATGCCTATGTCCTATAAATTTAATGCCATCGTTAATAGGACTCGTCACAATGCATACAGATGATTCAAAACTTACTTTATACCCTTTATCACAGAATTGACTAATGCTGAGTAAGTTATGCTTTAAACCTTTAACAAGTAAAACATTCTCAATGTATTTGGAGGGAGTGATACCAATGTTACCTATCCCGATGATCTTTCCTTTGCCATTATCTCCAAAGGTGACCATCCCTCCATCCTTAGCATCAAGCGTGATGAATTGTGATTCATCACCAGTCATGTGTCTCGAGCATCCGCTGTCAAGATACCATTTTCTGTTTCCTTCTTGGGATGCTAGACACACCTGCAAGCACAGATCAAGTTTCTGTCTTAGGTACCCAAGCTTTCTTGGGTTCTTTCAGGTTAGTCAGAATGGTTCCTTTTGGAACCCATATTTTCTTTGTGTTTGCATATTTGTTAATAAGACATGTGTATGATTTATGTCCTATTCTTCCACATTTAAAACAAGTAATATTTGTAGGCTTTTTGCTTGAATAATTTGCATAAATATCCTTCAAAAATTTTTGTTTCTTCAGGGGTTTATAACCAAGTCCAGCCTTATCATATATAGCTTTCTGATTATCAAGGATCATATTTAGCTTGTTTGAACTTAAGGTGAACTTATCTACTATAGATTTCAGCCTGTTAATTTCATCCTTAAAGTTTTGATTTTCCTGAATCAATGTGAATTTTTCAATTGAAAGAATTTCAGCTTGTTTCACTAAGGACTAATTTTCCAATTTCAGCTCTTTGTTTTTCTTCCCTAGTTTCTTTAATTCATCAATTGAATCATAGAAAGCTTCATGCAATTCTTCAAAAGTAAATTCACTAGTGGATTCAGAAGTTACCTCATTTTCATGTGCCATCAGGCACAGATTGGCTTGTTCGGTTGAGGTTTCCTCGTCGGAGCTTGAGTCATCACTCGCACTCCAGGTCGCCATCATTGCCTTCTTTTTAAATTTCTTTGGACCTTTCTTCAATTGAGGACATTCGGATCTGAAATGTCCTAGCTTCTTGCACTCGTAGCATATAGGGGTTTGATCTTTCTCCTTTTCTATGCTTTGATCCCCTTTTGTGAATTTCTTTCTCATCCCTTGTTTCCTTTTTCTTAGAAGCTTCTTGAATTTTCGGGTGATGAGAGCCATCTCCTCATCCTGATCTTCATCTTCAGAGTCATCTGTTTCATAATCAGGTGAAGTTGTGGATTTGAGGGCAATGGTTCTTTTCTTTTTGATTTCATCCTCTTGATGTTGCATCATGCTAAGTTCATGAGTCATCAAGGATCCAAGAAGCTCTTCTAGAGGTAGAGTGTTCAAGTCCTTTGCTTCTTGGATGGCAGTCACCTTGGCTTCCCAAGTTCTTGGCAGTGACCTGAGAATCTTTCTTACAAGTTCACTGTTAGTATAAGATTTGCCAAGACTCTTTAAACCATTGATTATATCAGTAAAACAAGTAAACATAGCAGTTATGGACTCATCATGCTCTATTTTGAACAATTCATATTTATGTACAAGCATGTTTATTTTAGACTCTTTTACTTGATTTGTTCCCTCATGGGTGACTTCTAACCTATTCCATATTTCTTTAGCAGATGCACAAGTAGAAATGCGATTAAATTCACTAGCATCTAGTGCACAATAAAGAACATTCATAGCTTTGGCATTTAATTGTGCCAATTTCTTGTCAACCTCATCCCATTCTTTCTCGGATTTGGTTGACTCCTCACCATCTATAATCTTGGTGGGTGTGTGAGGACCATTCACTATGATACTCCACATATCATAGTCGAGTGTTTGTATGAAAATCTTTATCCGAGCTTTCCAATAGGTGTAATTAGACCCATTGAAAAGTGGAGGTCGGTTTGTTGATTGCCCCTCAGCTAGAGAAGTTCCAACATGGGTTGCCATAGATCTTTGGCTCTTTGATTGTTAGATCAAAGAAGGGCTAGAGCACTGGCTCTGATACCACTTGTTGCCCAGCTATGCAACCCAAGAGGGGGGGTGAATTGGGTTTCTAAAAATTTTAAGCCCAACAGATAACTTATGAAGAACAAAACAATGGCTTTAAATCAATATTAATTCATTAAAGCAGTATTGCAAGGATATAATAAAGAAATAAGATAAAGCGATAAAGCACACCACAAACACAAGGATTTATAGTGGTTCGGTGCTAACCTTGCACCTACGTCCACTCCCCAAGATCCCACTTGGAAATTTTAATCCACTATCCTTTGTATTCAACCCGAATACAAAACGTCGGAAACTCCGACACTAGCTATCCCAAGCTAGAACACTTGTTTCCCGGGTACAAGCAAACCCAAAACACTCCGATTTCAGGTTCGGATCAACCTTTCCTTGTTTTGGAAATCCTCCAAAAACAAGAGCAAAAACTCACAAAGAGTAAGAATATTTAGAGCACAGATGAATACAATAACAGCTCCTTAAATGAGCAAATATAACAATAAAAGCTTTACTCAAATGAAGAACCCCTTTTTCAGATTTTCTCAAGATGAATGAACGGTTGAACGCTTGAGAAGAGGTTGATTGTTGATTGAAGATCTCTTGAAAGCTTTGAACGATCTCTAGATCAAGGTTGAAAACAATCGACTTGAAAGATTCTCTCTTTGAATGCTCTTGCTTTTCTTTTTCACAAACTCTCTTGAATATTGTGGATCCTCTCTCTTCTTCTTGAATATTTCGTTGATCTCAGATTTAAGATCCTCTCTTCTCTTTTAATCTCACGTTTGATCTCCCGATTTCCACACCTTTTCTTTGCAATTTGATTTGCTATTTAATCTGCAATTTCCTTTCACCATTTTAAGCATTTTATGGCATTAGTAGCAAGAGAAAACAATTTAGGCAGATAAAGAGCCGTTAGAGGATTTTTAGGAAGCATAAATGGCAATTAAAACGGACAAAAAAATAGTCGTTGCTGATATTTCCCGTCGCAGGGGTCGACTCATGAGTCGACTCATGCATCAGGAGTCGACTCATGAGTCGACTTCTGTTGCAAAGACCAGAAACTTGGATTTCTGGATTTTTTGGCCCAAATCAGCAGAGGTCGACTCATGAGTCGACTCATGCCTTGTGGGTCGACTCATGAGTCGACTCACAGGTCGTGCCAAGCCAAAAATCCAGCGTGCCATGGGAATATTTTTTGCGTGCCATTCAGCTCATAGTGCCATGAGTTGACTCATGAGTCGACTCATGCACTTCAAACCTTCATAACTTCAAAAATATAAGTCCAAACACAATGAAATTTTTACCAATAGATTTCAAATCATTTGTTCTACCAAATGGTACTATCAAATCAGAATTTTAGTGAAATTATGATTTTGCCCTTGAAGAGCATAAGGACTTTTTCAATTGTTTGTATCCCTTCAATCTGCTTTGTAATCATCAAAATCAATCTAGGAGCAACAGAATCGGCTGAGGGCGACGACCTTCCCATTCAACTGTTGGACCTCCTTCTTGGTGCTCGGGTGGCGCATGTCAATGATTGCTTTGATTTTCTCAGGGTTGGCCTCGATCCCTTGTTGCGAAATGAGGAACCCGAGGAACTTCCCAGAGGTCACTCCAAAGGCGCACTTAGTCAGATTCAGCTTCATTCGGTGTTGTCGTAGAGTACGAAAAGCTTCTTCGAGATCTCGAACATGATCTGTAGTCCGCGCACTCTTCACCAGCATGTCGTCCATATATACTTTCATATTGCGTCCGATCTGATCCTTGAAGACCTTATTGACGAGTCGCTGTAGGTGGCCCCGACGTTCTTCAGTCCGAAGGGCATTACTCTATAGCAGTAGAGGCCCTTGGGAGTCACGAAGGCAGTGTGCTCCTCGTCTTCGGGCGCCATCCGGATCTGGTTGTATCCGGCGAAGGCGTCCATGAAGCTGAGCAGTCGATAGCCGGACGTCGCATCTACCAGCTGGTCGATCTTCGGAAGTGGGAAGCTGTCCTTTGGACAGGCCCGATTCAAGTCAGTGTAGTCGATGCAAATCCTCCACTTCCTGTTGGCTTTCTTCACCATAACAACATTGGCGAGCCAATCGGGATATGTAGTTTCTCTGATGAAGCCTGCCTCGAGTAGCTTGTCTACTTCTTCGTCGATGGTCTTCTATCTTTCAGGAGCAAAAGACCTTTTCTTCTGCCTCACCGGCCTCATCGTTGGGTCGATGTTGAGTCGGTGCATTATTGTCTCCGGGGGGATGCCCGACATATCTGCTGCCGACCAAGCGAATATGTCGGTGTTGGCCTTCAGCAGCTCCGCCAGCCGTCGTCGTTCTGGATCGGGTAGTTGAGACCCGACCCATACCTTTCGGTCGAAATTCTCCGCTACCGAGATGGGAATGAGCTGTTCGACCGGTTCACCCCGTTCTTTCTCCTCCCGTTGGTCTAGCTTGTCGATTGTTAGGGAGCCCTTCAACTCCTCGCTTTGAGCAGAGATCTGAAAGCATCGACGAGCGAGCTGTTGGTCTCCGCGCATCTCCCTGATTCCATTTTTGGTCGGGAACCGAACCAGGAGATGATACGTCGAAACTATCACCCTGAGGGCGTTTAGTCTGGGTCTTCCAAGTATGGCGTTGTAAGTCAAAGATACTTGGATGACCGCAAAAGTCAAATGGACTGTGCTTTGTCGTGGTTCGGTTCCAACCGTCACGGGCAAAGTAACTTCTCCTTCCATCGTGACAGCATCCCCAGTAAAGCCTATCAAGGGCGTAGAGACTCTCTTGAGTCGGTCGGTCGATAGCCGCATCCGGGAGAAGGTCGAGTAAAACAAAATGTTCGTTGAACTTCCATTATCTACAAAGATTCTTTTTACATCATAGTTCGCTATTGTTGTCGAGACAACAACAGCGTCGTCGTGGGGAGTTTGGAGGCCCCGAACATCATCTTCTATAAAAGTAATTACGTCGTCTGGGTGCAGCTTCTTCGTCGGCTCCCCTCCAGCAGACGTCCCCGGGCCCAGTCATTTGAAAATCATATTGATGACCCCGATCGTAGGCTAATTAGTCGTCGCTTCTTCAGTCGGCTGGGGTCGTCGGTCGGCAACGGGTTGAGTCGGCGGGTTCCTCCGAAATTTATCGAGATATCCCCGACGGATGAGGGCTTCAATCTCATCCTTGAGCTGGATGCATTGCTCGGTATTGTGGTCGTGGCTCCTGTGGAATCGGCAGTACTTCCGTCGGTCGAGGCCCTTTGCCTTCAGAGGCGGAGGCCGTCGCAGGTACTCTTCCCCTTCGATCTCCATCAAAATCTGCGCACGAGGAGCAGAGAGAGGAGTGTAGGAGTCATACCTGGGGTGTGTCGACCTTGGGCTCCACCATCGGGGCGACCTCTGGTTCCGCTGTGGGGGTGAGACCCGACTGTCGGTCGGGGGCCTGCTAGGCACGGCAGGGTCCCGACCCTTCCTTCGCTTCTCCTTCGGGCCCTTGGCCTCGGCCAGACGCCGGTCGAAAGCTCCCTCATTCGCGCGCATGTACTTGTATGCACGCTCCAGCAATTCAACGTACGTTCGGAGGAGGGTTTTGTCCAGAGAGTAGGTGAATCGGGATGCCCTTAGCCCCCGTTTTATGGCCGAAATGGCCATGTCTTCATTGAGGTCCCGGACCTCAAGCGTGGCCGCGTTGAATCACGTCACGAAGTGTCGGAGCATCTTATTTTCTCCCTGTTTGAGGGAAAAAAGGCTGTCCGATGTTTGCGGCGGCTTCCGGCTGGTGCTGAAGTGGGCCACGAAAGAGTGCTCGAACTGTCCGAAGGAGTGGACACTTTTCGATCGAAGATCGGAGTACCAGGCCCTGGCAGCTTTGCGGAGCGTGGCAGGGAAGCCGATGTAAAGAAGAGCGTCGGTTGCCCCTTGGATCGTCATGAGAGCTTTGTAGCTCTCCAGGTGGTCGATTGGGTCGGTGGAGCCATCGTAGGGTTCTACGTGCGGTATCTTGAACCGACTGGGGATCGGTTCGTCGAGGATGAGTCGGGAGAGAGGTTGGACGGTCTGAAAGTCGACGTCGTTCGAAGACTTCTGCCCGTCCACCTGTAGCTGGGCAAGCCGACGGTCGATTTTCTTGAACCTACGTTCGTAGTCGTCGATCCGTCGGTGCTGGGAGACCCCAGGAGTGGAGTCTCCGGAGGAGTTCGAGAGAGAGGCGGACGACGTTCGCGGTCGCTTCTCCTTCCTTGCTCGTTCCAGCTGGGAGGGAGAAGGCTGTCGAGACCGGTGGGTGTCGCACTGCGGCCACCCCTCCTCCTCTCGGTAGGAGCGCTGTGGCAGGTGCTCCTGCGGAGGTGACGAAGATCGATGCGGGCGTCGGCGGTTGCTCCTGGAGGACATCGGACGTGCCGCCAGTTGTCCGACCGGTGAAGGTGGCAGTCGGATCGGTTGTTGCTGAAGGCTTTTGACCGCATTCGTCAGCATGGTCATCTGCCGCACGATCGCTGCGATCTGTGCCTCCGTAGTTACTACAGGGTGCGGAGAGCTAGGTTCCGCCATGGAGGGTGGAGGAGAGGCCTCTTCCCGATGGGAAGAACACCTCGTCGATCCGGTGACCCTCGACCGTTGAGCTCTTATCTTTGTCATCTTGGATTCCGTGGGGGCTATAATCCCTGGTGCTGTCAATGAAGCACTAACTTGCAACTTGCTCTGCAGCCCCCCTACCTGATGCGCCAATCTGTTGCGGCCAATCCCCTCGTCGCCTGGTCGCCGGGAACGAGCGCCTGTAAAAGAAAGTCCACACTGACCGAAGGCGGCTCCGGCGGGGACCCTCCGACGGTCAAGTCAGAGAGGAGACTAGGCAATAGTAAAAGGAAACAAAGAGCTCAACGAGAGAGAGAGAGCTAGAGAGGAGGGGTTCAGGGGTTTCGAATCCACCTCTAGCACTGTTGCCTTCCCCGATATATATAGTGGAGCATGGTATGGCGCCGTCATTAATGGCGCAGACAATTGAAGAATTGTCAACTCACTGAGGACTATCAGAGTCGCCGTGAGGGTGTCAAATTATCGTGGGGCTGTCAAATCGCTAGGGTGGACCCATGCCTTAGGTGGGATAATGGCCCTAGGCGGCAGAGCCACATGTCGTTGTCAGAACTGACAGTTTCCGGCAGCCGTACGGCATCTGAGGGAGCCGACCGACCATAGGTCGGTGGTTGGTTGAGGGAGTCGGATGAAAACTCGGGGCCCCTCCGACCGTCAGTCGGGCGCATTGTCAGAGTCGGGCATCGGACTTCATAGTGCGGCTGATCTAGGAAGAGAAGAAGGTCCGTCCGACCGACGTATTCTGGGTCGGTCGATAATGACAGCCGTCGGTCGGTCGGCAGAGTCGAGCGCCGGCCATGTAAGCCCGATGATGAGTCGGCGTGAGTGGGGTCGGTCAGTATTCCCCAACATTAACTATTGCACAGCAGCCTGCACCCCCAACCAAGCGGTAATTAGCTCGGCGAAAGGCATAGAAGAGTGTGCTAATAATTTCCCTCTAGCTCGCAAAGGCTCACCCCTGAAATCCCGAATAACAAAAGCTGCTACAGCCATCTCAGGGTTAACAGAAGCATTGAATTTATTTTTATTATTACTCCACAGGGAGGAGGTGCCCACACAATTTTAAGAGAAAGAGAGTGGTGTGTCTGAGACGGAGAAAGTGCACCACAGTGCTTGGACGGAGAATGAATACCCTGCAACTGGCAAGTTGCTGCAGAAGATAAGGCTTGAGCCTTTCTTACTAAGCTTGATGCAGAGATTCTAGTATGATTGAATAATCTATCATTCCGAGATTGGGGAAGCCTCTAACTGTGGTTGTCAATGAGGACTTGTTGGACAACCACCAAGTGAGCTTGCAGAGGAATTAGCAGATAGGAAGCAGCTATTCTGTGCGCGCCCACGGACACTCCATCAGACCATCAAAGTTATGGATTTGGAGTCCTATATTCCTTACACACCAGGAGATGCTATGTGTCGCACTCCGAATCCAGCATCCGGATTGGGCACGTGATGGATGCAAACTCCTTAGAACAAAATTCTAAAGAATATGTAATACATATCTTTTTATTAATACACAATCTTACGCTTCTGACTAATCAATCTTAAGCTCCACAGTATCTTCTGGATTTGAAATAAAAAAAATAGAAAAAGAGGTTTGAGCTTTACGGACTCCATAAATTATCAATATCTCTAAAGAATTAAACATAATTAGTTTTTCAAAAATATAATAAGATAATAGTAATATGTAACAAGATAATTTTTTTTTAAATATACAATGCATATCAATAAATATCCAAAAATCCTTTCTTTTGGTGACTACGACTGCAATTAACCCTGTGACAAGATCCGAAAGAGACTAGCTTCTAAATAATAAATACGTGATGCATCATCGTATGCCAGTGATCAGTCCCGACTGGCTAGATCCGAAAGGAACTAGCTCTAATTCACATGGCCATGATTTATCTCGTGATAAAGTAAAGAAACTAGTTTTGAAATATACACGCGATGCATTAGCGTGTGCTAGTGATTAGCCCCAACTGACTAGGTCCGAAAGAACTAGTTCTGTCAATGATCAACTCCAACTGACTAGGTCTGGAAGAAACGTATTTCTGATGTGAGGCCAACGATCAGCCTATTGGTTAGATCCGAATCATAATCAAACTAGAGAGTTTTTCTCGTAATTTCACTATAACCAATTTTTCATAAATAATCATACTTAATTTCATAATAGTATCAACTCAAATTTTTATATCCTCTAAAAGAGCAATAAAATAATTTTTTTATTCAAAAATTCATGCAAAGGTGAATATGTATAACTTATTTTTTAGAAATTATGCAATATTAAAATAAAAAAAGTCATCTCTTTCCAAATGTTGTATCATGCAGAGGTGACACCATGCTTGATCCAAAATTTTAAATTACTTTTCATGCATAAATATATATTTTTAAATTTTAATAATTTTTAAATATTTTAATAATTTTTATGAATAAAATTTAATTTTTAAATACATGAATATGTACAAAAATAAATCCAGAGATGAAAAAAAACTTACAGTTAGTTGAATCCAAAAGTCATGATTTTCGACACGTGGCCCGATATTCAGATTTGGTGCTCTTCGAACGGCAAAGACTCTAATCAAAAAATAAATTAACAAAGTCAATAGCCTTTAATTAAGAAAAATTAGATGAAAGAAGATTCTAGTTTGGCCCCAGTCTTGGTCAGGATTGGACTGATTTACAGGTCAGATCTATATGGTTCGATTTGACTTAAACTCAATTGGATTGGATCTAATCAGATTAGATTTACTAAGAAAATAAAATTGAGTCTCCCTCTCTCCACTCTCTCTCTTCCTCTTTCTTTCTTATTTTTTTTTTCTCTATTTTTCTCTCTTTCTTTCTTCCGTAACCGAACTCTCCATGGGGGAGAGAGAGTGGAGGAGGGGGTGGGATCAGTGGTGGTGGTGCGGTTGGAGTGGCCGAGCGATGGAGGCATAACTGGGGCAGCCGGCAGCATGGTTGCACATGGGGAAGTCGAGAAAAAAGAAAGAGGGGTACTCCCCCTTACTGCCATGAAACCGACACTCAGGGCCAAGAAGAAGAGAAGGGAAAGGAGTAGGCTTACCGATGGTAGCAACGATGACAAGAGGTGGCCGATGGGGCTGATTTCAACAAGTATCACATATAAAATCTCTTAGAATAGAGTGGATCAAGAAAAATAGAGAGAAGGAAGGGCTCTTGGATGATGACAGTTGATTACAGTAGTCCGACGGCTACCGAAGGTGAAGAAGAAGGGAGAGGGAGGCTTCAATGGTGGATCAATCAAGAGGAGGGGGGGGTTTAAGATCAGAAGAGGAGGAAAAAGGGGATAAGCTCATTTTATCTTGGATAAAGTCAGATTTCATCGGCATATCTCATCCAAATGTTCTTCGACTGTCCCTCACCGGTGCATGACTCTCCTCCAGTGCCTCCACAGCCTTATTTCTCCATGAATGAAGATCGAGCAGGGGATTAAGGTTCCCCTATTTTGATGAACTTCCTCTTCTTCTTTTTTTTTTTTTTGGAAAATCTCCAGTGAAGTCGGCAAGGATCGCTGACTTCAAGTTGAACCGGGTCCAATCGGATCAGTTCTCACATTCTCCCCTCCTTATAAAAATTTTATCCTTGAAATTTAAGAAATCTAGATCCTCCAAAGTTAAAGGTGCTCAACCCAAAAATTTACATATATAAATTTATTTAACTTTGGTCCTTCTATCAAACCAAATGCATGATTATATTACAAAAATGCTCACAAGCAATCTGACCCTCGAGTCAACCATAATATTCATACACATTTTTATACCAAAGCATAGTCTCTTTCCAAGAATACTTCATAATTCAGCACCTCTACATCAATTTTGGAATTTTGCCCTATGATATACAATCAAAGATCTTATCTCTTTTTGATCAAAATCAGTGTGATTACTAGATCAAAAGCTTTCAATCGTGCTAAGATTAAGATATAGACTAATAAGATCGATACTGATTAAGTGACCAAGACTCTAAGATTGAGATAAATGCATGTTTATTTAAGATTAAGTTGGGATCAATTGGATGCAAAACCCTTACAATAAGATCGATTTTTAAAATCAATTGTATTTGGAATGGATCTTGAAATGAATTTGGCATTAATACTATAATGAAGTTTGATTCCATAAAAGATAATGGCCCACCTTGATTATAATCAAATCATTAGATGGCTTGAAAGCAATTATGATTATGTAACAAAGGTTTTAGACAATAATGATCTATCATGATTATAGAAATGATCTTAGAATTGAATCATAAAAATTAAATTTGAGAATATAAAGTATCAATATCATGATTACTATGTCAGAGTTGAGATCATAAGGAGTAAAGGAATCACATTGGATTTATTTTGATATTTGATAAATAGAGCAAATTCAACTAATGATCAACTAACCATAGATATAAGGTGGTCAA
Source organism: Elaeis guineensis (assembly GCF_000442705.2). NCBI lineage: Eukaryota > Viridiplantae > Streptophyta > Magnoliopsida > Arecales > Arecaceae > Elaeis > Elaeis guineensis. The sequence continues at coordinate 22,042,781 of NC_026005.2, forward strand.
AACTTTTCTTAGCATAACTAATATTGTCACATCATGACTAGCTTGAGAATCCATAGTATTCAGATTTTCTTTATGATTAAAAATTTTTTTTATTGAAGGATCATATCTTTCATCATAATATATTTGAGACCACCATCTATATTTTCGATCAATTTTAAATAACTCAACCACCACACTTCTACTCCGCAACTCTAATTAACACTCTCCAAAATTTCTTAATGATTTCATATTTAAAATTCTATAAAGTCCAAGCAAAGATTTTATTGTCATTGGATCGTAATTATTCCTCAAGACAATTGCTTTGTTTATACTATTATATGATCAATATACTAACTTTTAAATTTGATTTGAGTCAAATCAATGTTGGATTATCTTGACAATCCGATTAGACGATTCAAAATCAATCTCTCTTTTGAGAAAATCAATTCCTAACTTATCCATATGATCTTAGAGGCGAAACAACTTTAGAAAATCCACTCACAACATCAAGTAAAAAAAAATATTCTTGATAACTATTTATAAAATATCCTTCCATTACTTAGAATTTGTCATGATCATAGAAGTCTTCTTTACTCGCAATATCCTTGAGTAATCATTCGATTATCTTCTTTCTATTCTCTTTATCAACAAAACAATTTTCAACAAATTCAAGATTGCTGTTACAATCTATAATCATATCAAGATTAAATTCCTAAAATAAATCCTATGCAGATACAACATAGTATAACCCATCTATCATTCAAAGTATACCTCTATATATCCATTATTTAGTCATTATTACATTCTTCCTAGAACTAGGCTTGAAGTATTTAACCAGATTCTTAATAATATAAACCTTCTATACTTATCCAAAATAAAGTTCTAAGAAACTCAATTTATATTTGCAAAATAAAATCAAACATTATGAAATAATTCAGTATACTTTTAGTACCAGTATTTATTTCCAAATATTCAATCAAAATCCTAATCTACCCTACTCTCACTAATCTAAGTTTTCTTAAGTTCTGATACCACTTTATCACGTTCCGAATCCAGCATTCGGATTGGATATGTGATGACAGCACACTCTTTAGGGTAAGATCCTAAAGAACATGCAAGACCTATCTTTTTATTAATACACAATCCTATATTCCTCACTGATTTGTCCCAAGTCTCACAGTATCTTTTGATTTTGAAACAAAAAAAAAAGAAGGGGTGAGCTTTACGGACTCAATAAGTTATCAATATCTCTGAAAGATCAAGCACAATTAATTTTTCAAATATATAATAATATAATAGTAATATGTAATAAGATAATTTTTTTAAAAATATGTCATATATATCAATAAATATCCAAAAATTCTCTCTCAGTCTTTGGTGACTATGGCCACGATCAGTCCCATGATAAGATCCGAGAGAGACTAGCTTTTGAATAATAAATATGTGATGCATCACCATATGCCAGCGATAAGTCTCGACTGGTTAGGTCCGAAAGAAACTAGCTCTAATTCATACAACTATGATTAACCTCGTGACAAGGTAAGAGACTGATTTTAAAATATACATGCGATGTATCAACGTGTGCCAGCGACCAGTCCTGACTGACTAGGCCTGAAAGAATTAGCTCTGCCAGTGATCAGCCCTAACTGGCTAGATCCAGAAGAAACGTATTTTTGATGTGTGGCCAACGATCAGTCTCATTGGCTAGATATATCCGAATTATAGTCAAACTAGAGAGTTTTTCTTGTAATTTTACCATAATCAATTTCTTATAAACAATCATACTTCTTTTCATAATAATATCAATTCAAATTTTTACATCCTCCGAAAGAATAATAAAATAATTTTTTTATTCAAAAATTCATATAAAGATGAACATGTATAACTTTCTTTCCAGAAATCATGCAATATTAAAATAAAAAAATCATCTCTTTTTAAATTTTGTATCATGCAGAGGTGACACTATATTTGATCCAATATTTTAAATTACTTTTCATACATAAATATATATTTTTAAATTTTAATAATTTTTAAATATTTTAATAATTTTTTTGAATAAAATTTAATTTTTAAATATATAAATATATATAAAAATAAATTCAGAGATAAAAAAAAAATTACAGTCAGTCAAATCCAAAAATTATGATTTTCGGCATATGACCCAATCCTTAGACTTGGCGCTCTGTGAACGATAAAAACTCCAATCAAATAAATTATCAAAATTATTAATTTTTAATTAAAAAAATTAGACGAAAGAAGAAAGAGGATCCAGTTTGGCCCCAAGGTCAGGATTGGATTGATTTACAGATCAGATCTATATGGCTCGATTTGATTGAAATTGGATTGGGACTAATCAGATTAGGTTTACTAAAAAAAAAAAAATTGAGTCCCTCTCTCTCTCTCTCTTCCTCTTTCTTTCTTAATTTTCTTTCTCCATCTCTCTCTCTCTCTCTCTCTCTCTCTCTCTCTCTTTCTTCCTCAACCGAACCCTCCATGGGAGTCCATGGGAGAGAGAGAGTGGAGGAGGGGGTGGGATTGGTGGTGGTAGTGTGGCCGGAGTGGTCTAGCGATGGAGGCATGGTTGGGGAAGCCGGTGGCTTGGTTGCACACAGGGAAGCCAAGAAAAAAGGAAGAGGGGAACTCCCCCTTACTGCCATGGAACCGACAGAAGAAGAGAAGGAAAAGGAGTAGGCTTACCGACGGTAGCGACGGTGACAAGAGGTGGCCGGTGGGGCTGATTCTGACAAGTATCACACTCGAAATCTCCCTGAACAGAGTAGATCAAGAAAAATAGGGAGAAGGAAGGGCTCTTGGATGATGACAGTTGATTGCAGTAGTTCGGTGGCTATCAGAGGTGAAGAAGAAGGGAGAGGGAGGCTTTGATGGTGGATCAATCAAGAGGAGAGGGGGGGGGGGTTTAAGAAGAAGAGGCAGAAAAAGTAGGAAAGCTCGATCCATCTTGGATAAAGCCGGACTTCACTGGCATATCTCATTCAAATGGCCTTCGCCGTCCCTTCACTGGCGCACGACTCTCCTCCAGTGCTTCCACGGCCTTATCCTCTCCACGGATGAAGATCGACCAGGGGATTAAGATTCTTCTTCTTCTTCTTTTTCTTCTTCTTCTTCTTCTTCTTCTTCTTCTTCTTTTTTGAAAATCTTCAGTGAAGTCGGCACGGACTACCGACTTCAAGCTGAATCGAGTCCAATCAAACCGGTTCTCGTACCGCCATTTGCTAAGTTAATCAACAGTTTTCTTGGATTTCCAGCTGATCCTGTATCAAATGCCCTTGAAGAATGTTCCTGGGATTGTTGGTCTTGTTGGTAGCCCAATTTTGAATCTTGTTCATGCCCTGAGAGGGTTGCATGAAGATCTGCAGATTACTGCCAGCTGTGAAAACCCTGTTGGAAATAGCTACATTATGATTTATATTAGCATTCTTTGCTTGAATACTCTTTCAGATTCTGAAATTTAATAATGTAATCAGTACTTTTGTAATTCAAATCATACTGTTTATAAATCTCAAACATATTATGGTAGCAGAATATTGGATGTAATTGTTTTTATGCAGTTACATAAAACCCATTGATCTCTCGTCAAACTCTATCCTCCTTTGTTTCTTTTAAGAATTGAGAAAGATGTAGCCAATGGAGCATCAAGTAATATTGATAAGAAGAGGGGGCCAAATAATCTTAGGATCGATCATTTTAGTTTTACAAACTTGGATTATTAGCACATGAATCATACCTGTCCAGCATTGAAGATAGTTTTGACCACCGGAAATTCTTGGAAGGGAAAAAAAATAATATCCATCAGAAAATGGGGGCTAAAAGAAGAACAAAAATCATATGGGGCAGGCACTATAAAAGATCATATGGGGTGGGCTCCATAATATGTCATATATTTTTTAATACTAATCTTAAAGTATAAATCTAAAAGTCAAAAAAATTTTCTACTGACGGAGTTATTAGTCCCATGATTAAAGTATTCTTTTTTTTCCTTATTTCCATCACATAGCAATATACACTATATGATTATATGATGCATACTAAATATATTACTAGATGATACATATTGTAAGATTTTTTGATACACATTCAGTAATAATCAAATACACACCTACAGCTAAATTGATACATAGTTTACTAAACTTAGTATTCATCAATACATAGCATATAATTTGTTAATATACATATAGCAAAATATTTATCCAACATCCCAATATACACCTCTAGATAGCATTTATCCGTATACGGTGTATGAGCAAATGATATACATAAGATAGTTTGTTGATACATATTGTAAGTTCTTTTGATAAACATCTAGTAGTGATCCAATACATATCTCGAGACCCTTTCTCCTCTTTCAAATTTGTCTTCTTTTTTAAGATCTCTGTATATAAATAGTTACAAAAACTGTATATCATTTTACTTAGAGGTGCATGTGTATTGAGGCGTCAAATGAATATTTTGTCAGATATGTATCAACTGACCATATACTGTGTATTAGTAAATACTAAGTTCGGTAAACTATTATCAATTTATCTGTAAATATGTATTAGATCGTTATTAGATATGTATCAAAAAAACTTTCAGTATATATTAATAAGCCATCTGGTATATATCGTTTGCTGATGTGCTGTGTATTGATAAATGCTATATTTTGAAAACTACGTATTGCTTTATCTAAAGATATCTATTAGGATGTTGGATGAATATTTAGTTAGGTATGTATCAATTAGTTGTATATTCTGTATTGATGAAACAAAATTCGATAAATTATATATCAATTGAGCTGTAGATATATATTAGATCATTGCTGGATGTGTATCAAAAAAGCTTATAGTGTATATCATCTGGTTATATATTTAGTATATATTATATGGACATATAGTATGTATCGTTATGTGCTAAAAATGAGAAAAAAAGAGAATACTTTAATTACAGGACTAATAACTCAGCCAATAAATTTTTTTTTTGACTTTTAGACTCATATTATAAGATTAATATTAAGGGACATGTGGTATATTGTGAAGCCCGCCTCGTATGTTGTTTTATAGTGCCCGCCCCATATGATTTTTGTTCCTAAAAGAAAGGGGAGGGGGGAAAATACGAGGAAACATCGAAATTTGAGTGGATGGTTTGGACGGAAGCGACCGCAGTAATCTTATGCGAAGATGTCTAGACGACCATTGCAGACAAAGATCCGGATATCCCAGCAGGGATGGCATTTTGATGTGGTCCCTTGGATGCCATCATAAATTGTTGCCATCTTTTTCAGCTATTTTCTATTTTGAACCAGATTTACTTTTCTTATGAATTCTGACAACGGTTAAGAATTGTATGCACCTGTTGGGAAATATCCACCGACCGACCGACTGACGGCCGGACCGACCGTCCGACCGACCGATTGATGGCCGGAGGGATCGACCTACCGACTGACAGCCGGAAGCGACCGACTGACGGACGCCATCACCGGCCAATTAACGACCTATCACCGACTGAGGGTATGTCGGGCGTACCTCTCCTGACCGACTGAACCCGGAGGTCTGATGGCCGACTCACGTAAGGCTCGCCGACTAACGGAGGGGCCCGACGCCACTCAGCTGGCCACCGACCTAGGGTCGGCCGACTCCTCCGATCGTCATACCGCCGCCAGAGCTTGTCAGTCCTGACAGCCATATGCGGCACGACCATCTAGGGACATTGTCCCGCCGAGGGCATTGTCAACCCTAGTGATTTGACAGCCCCACGGCGACATGACACTTTCACGGCGACTCTGACAGTCTACAGTGAGTTGACAATTCCTCACTTGTCTGCGCCATTAATGACGGCGCCATACCGTGCTCCACTATATAAATCGGGGAAGGCAACAGTGCAAGGGATCCACTCCTCTCCACTTCTCGACTTCGAGAACACAGGCTCGCTCCTCTCTCCCTCTCTCTCTCTCGATCGAGCTCTCTGTCTTCATTTCACTGTTGCCCAGTCACCTCTCTGACTTGACCGTCGGAGGGTCCCCGCCGGAGCCACCTCCGGTCAGTGTGGACTTCTCCTTTTGCAGGTGCACGATCCCCGACGATCGAACGACGAGGCGATTGGCCGCAACAGATTGGCGCGCCAGGTAGGGGGGAGACGATGACAAAGACAAGAGCCTAACGATCGAGGATCACCGGGTCGGCGAGGAGCTCTTCCCGCCAGGAAGAGGCCTCCCCGCCACCACCGGCGGTGGAGCCCAGCTCTCCACACCCCGCGGTGACCACGGAGGCGCAGATCGCGGCCATCGTACGGTAGATGACCGTACTGACAGACGCAGTCAAGAGCCTCCAGCAACAACCGGCGGCCCGTCCGATGCCCTCCAGGAGCAGCCGCCGACGACCGCACCAATCTCCGTCACCTCCGCACGAGCGCCCCCAACAGCGCTCCCACGGAGAGGGGGAGGGACGGCCGTGGCGCGACGACCGACGGTCCCAGCAACCCTCTCCTTCCCTGCTGGAACGGGCAAGGAAGGAGAAACGACCGCGCACGCCGTCGGCCTCCCTCTCGGAGTCTTCCGGAGACTCCACTCCCGGGGTCTCCCAGCATCGACGAGCGGACGACTACGAGCGTCGGTTCGAGAAAATCGATCGCCGGCTCGCGCAGTTACAGATGGACGGCCAGAAGTCTTCGAATGACGTCGACTTCCAGACCGCCCAACCTCTCTCCCGACTAGTCCTCGACGAACCGATTTCCAGTCGGTTCAAGATGCCACACGTGGAGCCATACGACGGCTCCACCGACCCAGTCGATCACCTCGAGAGCTATAAAGCTCTCATGACGATCCAGAGGGCAACCGACGCTCTTTTTTGCATCGGCTTCTCCGCCATACTCCGCAAGGCTGCCAGGGCCTGGTACTCTGATCTTCGATCAGAAAGTATCCACTCCTTCGGACAGCTCGAGCATTCATTCGTGGCCCACTTCAGCACCAGTCGGAAGCCATCGTGAACGTCGGACAGCCTTTTCTCCCTCAAACAGGAGGAGAATGAGACACTCCGATACTTCGTGGCGCGATTCAACACGGCCACGCTTGAGGTCCGAGATCTCAACGAAGACATGGCCATCTCAGCCATGAAGCGAGGGCTGAGGGCATCCCGATTCACCTACTCTCTGGACAAGACCCTCCCCCGGACATACGCCGAGCTACTGGAGCGTGCATACAAGTATATGCGCGCGGATGAAGGAGCATCCGACCGACGCTTGGCCGAGCCCAGAGGCCCGAAAGAGAAGCGGAGGAAAGGTCGGGAGCCCGCCGAACCCAGCAGGCTCCCGACCGATAGTCGGGTCTGACCACCCCGACGAATCCAAAAGTCACCCCGACAACAGATCCCGAGGCCGGCACGCCCCAGGTATGACTCCTACACTCCTCTTTTCGCTCCTCGTGCACAGATTCTAATGGAGATCGAGGGGGAAGAATACTTGCGACGGCCTCCACCTCTGAAGGCAAAAGGCCTCGACCGCCGAAAGTACTGCCGATTTCACCGAGGCCACGGCCACAACACAGAGCAGTGCATCCAGCTGAAGGATGAGATCGAAGCTCTCATCCGCCGGGGGTATCTCGGCAAATTTCGGAAGGGTCCGCCGACCCAACCAGTTGCCAATCGACGACCCCAGCCGACTGAAGAAGCGGCGACCAATCAGCCGACGGTCGGAGTCATCAACATGATCTCCAAGCGGCTGGGCCCGGGGACGTCTGCGGGGGGGAGCCGACGAAAAAGCCACGCCCGGACGACGTAATCACCTTTACGGAGGATGACGTAATCACCTTTACGGAGGACGATGCTCGGGGCATCCAAACTCCCCACGATGATGCTGTTGTTGTGTCGGCGACAATAGCAAATTATGATGTAAAACGAATCTTTGTTGATAATGGAAGTTCGACAAATATTTTATTTTACTCGACCTTCTCCCGGATGCAACTGACAACGAACCGACTTAAGAGGGTCTCCATGCCCTTGATCGGCTTTGTCGGAGATGCTATCACGACAGAGGGAGAAATCACCCTGCCCATGACGGCCGGCACCGAACCACGGCAAAGCATGGTCCACTTAACTTTTGCGGTCGTCCAAGTTTCTTCAGCCTACAACGCCATACTTGGATGACCCGGATTGAACGCCCTCAAGGCAATCGTCTCGACGTACCATCTCCTCGTTCGGTTCCCGACCAAAAATGGGGTCGGAGAGATGCGCGGGGATCAACAGCTCGCCCGACGATGCTTCCAGATCTCCGCTCAAAATGATGAGTCGAAGGGCTCCCTGACGATCGACAAGCTGGACCAGCGGGAGGAGGAAGAGCGGGGTTTGCCAGCCGAGCAGCTCGTGCTGATCCCGATAGCAGAAAATTTTGACCGAAAGGTTTGGGTCGGGTCTCAACTGCCCGACCCAGAACGATGCCGACTGACGGAGCTGCTGACGGCTAATGCCGACATATTTGCTTGGTCGGCAGCAGATATGTCGGGCATCCCCCCAGAAACAATAACCCACCGACTCAACGTCGACCCGACGATGAGGCCGGTGAGGCAGAAGAAAAGGTCCTTCACTCCAGAGAGGCAGAGGGCCATCGACGAAGAGGTGGACAAGCTACTCGAAGCGGGCTTCATCCGAGAATCCACGTATCCCGATTGGCTCGCCAATGTTGTCATGGTCAAAAAAGCCAACGAAAAGTGGAGGATCTGCATCGACTACACCGACCTCAACCGAGCCTGCCCAAAAGATAGCTTCCCACTTCCCAAGATCGACCAGCTGGTGGACGCAACGTCCGGATTTCGACTGCTCAGCTTCATGGACGCCTTCGCCGGATACAACCAGATCTGGATGGTGCCTGAAGACGAAGAGCACACCGCCTTCGTGACTCCCAAGGGCCTCTACTGTTACCGGGTGATGCCCTTCGGACTGAAGAACGCCGGTGCTACCTACCAGCGACTTGTCAATAAGGTCTTTAAAGACCAGATCAGGCGCAACATGGAGGTGTACGTGGACGACATGCTGGTGAAGAGTGCGCAGATCCTGGATCATGTTCGGGATCTCGAGGAGACCTTCCGCACTCTACGACGACACTGAATGAAGCTCAACCCGATGAAGTGCGCTTTTGGGGTGACCTCAGGGAAGTTCCTCGAATTCCTCATTTCTCAGAGAGGGATTGAGGCCAACCCTGAGAAGATAAAGGCGATCATCGACATGCGTCATCCGAACACCAAGAAGGAGGTCCAACAGCTGAACGAAAAAATCATCTCTCTTAGCCGATTCATTTCTCGATCAGCTGAAAGGTGCCTCCCATTTTTCAAAACTTTACGGCACGCAAATGGTTTTTCTTGGTCGGATGAGTGCCAATGGGCCTTCGAAGACCTGAAGAAGTACTTGGCTTCCCAACCGCTGCTCGTAAAATCGCAGGTCGGAGAAACCTTGTATCTCTACTTGGCCACATCTTTTGAGGCGATCAGTTCGGTGCTCGTCCGAGAAAATGAGAACCGAACCCATCAGCCTATCTACTACATCAGGAAGGTGCTCCACGGCGCCGAAGCCAGATATTCGGAGATGGAAAAGATGATCTTCACCCTGACCGTCTCCGCACAACGACTCCGTCCATACTTCCAGGCTCATGCCATAGTGGTGCTCACCAACCAGCCCCTGAGGGTGATATTGCGCCGATCGGACACGTCTGGACGACTGGCAAAGTGGGCGATGAAGCTCAGCGAGTTCGACATTCAGTACCGACCAAGGCCTGCCTTGAAGGCTCAGGTCTTGGCCGACTTCATCATCGAGTGCCCGACAACCGACCAAGGGTCGGGAGTTGAAGACCCGGGACGACACGCGGTCTCCGAGCCAGACCCGATCTCCACCTGGGTACTCCATATCGACGGAGCTTCAAATGCTCAGGGAAGCGGGGCCGGGCTCCTGCTCACGAATTCAGATGGGGTGGTCACCGAGTACGCCCTCCGGTTCGACTTCAAGGCCTCCAACAACCAAGCGGAATATGAAGCACTCCTCGCTGGCCTGAGGATGGCGAGGGAGCTGGGCGTCGACAGCCTCCGGGCATTTTTTGACTCTCAGCTGATCGTGGGACAGGTCAAGGGCGAATTCGAGGCGCGAGATCCAACCATGGTCAAATACCTTCAGAAAGTGAAGGACCTCGTGGCACGCCTCAGGTATTTTAAAATTTTCCACATCCCTAGGTCGGAGAACGCCCGTGCCGACGCACTCTCCAGACTGGCGACTTCGGCTTTCGACTCCTTGGGTCGGACGCCAGTGGAGAACCTCGAGTAGTCGAGCATCGATCGGGTCGACGAGGTACTACAACTAACGGCCGAACCAAGTTGGATGGACCCGATCGTTCGGTATCTGACCGACGGGATCGGCCCAGAAGATCCCGCGTAGGCCAAGCGACTCCGATGGTCGGCCTCCCAATATGTGATCATGGACGGCCGACTCTACAAGAGGTCGTTCTCCCTCCCCTTGCTTAGGTGCTTGGGACCGACCGACGCCGACTACGCTCTCCGAGAGGTTCACGAAGGAATTTGCGGGAATCACTTGGAGGGCAAGTCCCTGGCCTACAAAGTCCTGCGACAAGGTTATTACTGGCCTCCCATGAGGAAGGACGCGGCCGAATTGGTCCGGAGGTGCGAACCTTGTCAGAAATACGCCAACATTCAACACCTACCGGCCAGTCAAATTGCTCCCATTGTCGCTCCATGGCCCTTCGCCCAGTGGGGGTCGACATTCTCGATCCTTTTCCTCCAGCGTCGGGCCAGAGAAAGATCATCATCGTCGCCATCGACTATTTCACCAAGTGGGTGGAGGCCGAACCATTGGCACAGATCACCGAGCGGAAGATGGAGGACTTTATCCAGAAATCTATCATCTTCAGGTTCGGATTGCCGCACACCATCATCACTGACAATGGACGGCAATTCGACAACCAGGACTTCAGAGACTTCTGCGCCCGATTCCACATCAAGCACCGACTGACTTCAGTCGGGCACCCACAGTCCAACGGCGAGGTCGAGGTGACCAACCGGACCTTGCTCCACGGACTCAAGACCCTGCTAAACGAAGCCAAAGGCCTCTGGATCGACGAGTTAGGCTCCGTTCTATGGGCTTACCGAACGACACCCCGCGTTCCGATCGGGGAGTCGCCTTTCAGCTTGGCCTATGGAACGGAGGCCATGATCCCGCTCGAGATTGGACTGCCGTCTTCAAGAGTTGAGCGGTATCAAGAGCCAGACAACTCCGAGAGATGGAGGGCCGACCTAGACCTCCTCCCCGAACTACGAGATGAGGCTCAAATTCGTATGGCTTCATACCGACAGAAGGTTGCTCGGTATTACAACACCAAGGTCAGACCGAAGCTCTTCAGGCCTGGCGACTTGGTCTTGAGGAAGGCGGAAGTGTCAAAGCCCCTGGACCAAGGGAAGTTGGCTCCAAACTGGGAAGGACCCTACAAGGTAGCAGACACCTATGGTCCGAGAGCCTACCGACTGGAGACCCTTGAGGGGAAACCCATTCCCCGAACTTGAAACGCCGACAACTTGAAGTCGTATTACCCGTGAACTTTGTAATTGTCCAGTCGGAATACAAATTCGGTTTGAAATCTCGGAGTTTTAACTCTTCGACTAATGATCGGCGCTCATCAAGGTCAAGCCCCGACATACCAACATGGACTTAGTGTCCAACTGGAACCGACGACCTTATCGACGATACATCGGACCCTTACAAGGACCGATGCACCCATATGGATGGGAGTTGACACTCCTTCGACGGTCGACGATACATCGGACCCTTACAAGGACCAATGCACCCATATGGACGGGAGTTGACACTCCTTCGACGGTCGACGATACATCGGACCCTTACAATGATCGATGCACCCATATGGACGGGAGTTGACACTCCTTCGACGGTCGACGATACATCGGACCCTTACAAGGATCGATGCACCCATATGGACAAGAGTTGACACTCCTTCGACGGTCGACGATACATCGGACCCTTACAATGACCGACGCCCCCATATGGACGGGAGTTACACTCCTCCGACCTTCGACGACACATCGGACTCTTGTGAGGACCGATGCATCTACATTGGCGGGAGTTGACACTCCTTCTACGGTCGAACTTTCGGGCCAGACCATCGGCTAATGCGCCGATCCGACCCCGACCAAAGAAAGGCGAAATGCCTACGCGACCGACGTCGCTACTCCCGACCAGGCTACGACCGGTCGAAGGATATTCGGCTTACCACCGTCTATCGTACAACGCGACCTTAGTCACATTCATGACTTACCGACCGATCTACGGCCGGCCGGATGATATTCGGCTTACCACCGTATATCAAAAGGCACAGCATAAATACCCAACATAAGGGCATAGGGATCCGACTTGTCGTCATTTCCCTGACTGAATGCGCCGGACGACATTTGACTGAACGCGTCAGTGGAGGCCCGACTACCGAACCTTTATCACGGTCGGTCGGCTCCCGACTCAACAGACGCACCCGACTGACGACCTTGACTATCAGAGTCCGATCCGAAGTCGGGACTTACTCTACCTTCGTGGCGGCACGAGTTGCCGAACGTCCTAACCGACTTATGTGAGTTAGCGACTTACATAAGTTAGCGACTCATGAAGACATTCAACATGAAAGAAACAGACAAAGGAAGAAGTGAAAGAAGTTTTCATTCAAAGGTAAAGGTAAGATTTACAAAGTCGGGTCGAAGCCTGATTACAAGTATTCCAAAAATAGAAAAGACAAAAGAAAGTCGGCAAGGCCCGATCATCCTTCTGAGTCGATCTCCTCAACCGACGGAGGATCGGGGATGACCGACGTGTCGGCCACGATCGGCATTGGGTCGACGGCTGAAACAGGACCTTCGGTCGGTGGGGGGCTGGCAGTCGGCGCCGTTTGCTCCGGGCCACCTTCCTCCGCCACGACGACGCCTCCCGACGGTTGGTCGGCCATCTCCTCGGTGGATTCTCCCTCAGCCCCCGGTGGGACGATGCTGCTGAGGTCCAGCTCCGGGTACAAGGCCCGAACCGCATCCCGACCGTCCTCGTACCCCACCCGATACGAGGCGAAGCCCGACTCGAGCATCTCCTCCCGATACTGGTCGGAGACCCGGAAGTCCTCCACCGCCCGACCGGCCGACTCCTTCGCCGACCTTGCCTCTTCTTCCGCCCGGCCGAGCGAGTCTTTTGCCGACTCTGCCTCCACCTTCGCTATGTCGGCATCGGCCTGGGTGATCGACAGGTCCTCCTCAGCTTTGGCAAGCTTCTCCAGGCTGACCCGAAGCTGCTCGCGCTCGCCTTGGAGTTCGGCGGCCACGCCGTCCCGCTCATGCCGCAAACGACGCACGGCCTGGCCCTTGTGTCTGGCCTCTTTCTTGGCCGACCTTAGCTCGGACTCGAGCCGGGAGACTTCGTCTACCAACTTGGCCTCCCGGTCGGCCGACTGCTGTAGGTGGTCGACCAACATTGCTTTCTCGGCTTCGGCCACCGCCGACCTCTCCTTCCAAGCCGCCCGGACGTTCTCGAACCTCTGGTATCTGGCTTCGAGCTCCGACATTGTGTAGATCAGCTGCCGATGCAAGCGCTTCGTCAGGAACACATGGTGAAAAAAAAAATTTCTAAGGAGAAAGAAGGCGAAACAAAGCTTACCTCGACCATGATCGGGTAGAACTTGGACAGCATCTCGGTCACTTGCCGAGACCTCAACGACTCCACGTCGGCCGGGAGGAGGATCCCCTGGCACAACCTCCTCGCCAGGTTGTGGTCAGCCAAGGCCGACGCCCCTTCGGGGAACTGTGCGCTGGGGGGCACAGAGCGGCTCTCCGACCTTGTTTCGTCCACGGGGTCCATCGGGGCTTTCCCTCGATCGGCCACCCCGACCGACGAAACTGGCAGCGAGGGGATGCTCGAAGTAGAACCAGCACCCCCCGTTGCGGCCACAGACGCCGTCGGATGATGTTCGGTTTCCCGAACGTCATCCGGCTCCACCACCTCCGGTGAGGCCACCGATGTTCCTTCGGCCGCTTCTTCCACCGGCCTCTCCTCCGCACGCGCTGCCGGAGCCACGAGCGCTATGACGGGCTCCGATTGGTCGGTCACCGATGCTTCGACGGTCGGCACCGCTGGAGCAGGCTTCTTCGGAGGATGCGAAGGTCCGGCCCCCGATGGTGGCCTCTTCCTTGTCGCAAATTGCCGAATCTCAGCGTCAGTCGGCCGCATTCTTGGAGGTGTCCCTACGATACCGACAAAGTGTTAATCAAGGAACCAGACCAAGGGCCGAATGAAAAGGAGACCGGGGGATCGGGCGATACCTAGTCGGGGGACCAAGCTCAGGCCGGCATCATAGAGAGCTTGTTCGGTAACAAGCTCCCTCTGCTTCGGGACCGACATATCTTTGAGTCGGTGGAAATCCTCCCGGTCGTCCGCCTCCACCCGGCTGTTGTCATTGGCTTCGGTTCGGGGCACGCCCCAGTTGGAAGGAAAGCCCCAAGAGGACGGAGAAGAAACAAAGAAAAACTGGTTCTTCCACCCATGGATGGACGATGGAAGACCAGTGATGAAGGAAAGGCCCTTCCGGGGGTTGAAGAGCCACCACCCTCGGGCTTTAGGGTGGGGTCGGAGCACAAAGAAGGCCCGGAAGAGCGAGATGCGAGGGTTGGTCGGCAAAAGCTGACACAACAGCGCAAAGCTAATTATAAGACGGACGGAGTTCGGCGCCAGTTGCGCCGGACAGAGTCCGTAATAATTCAGCAGATTCCAGACGAACTCTGGAATCGGGAGACGAAGACCCGCGTGAAGGTCTTCGACGTACAACACCAGTTGGCCGGGCGGAGGGCTGTTAACCCGACCGCCGGCCCCTAGGGCGGATAGTTGAAACTGCTCCGGGATGTAATACTGCTCCCGAAGCCGATCAACGTTCGGCCCCGAAAGCGAGGAAACCTCAACTTCCGGAGTCGACCGAGAGTCGTCAGTCGGATTTCCCGACCGAGCTCCCCGAGTCGGATTTCCGGCCATTGCATCGGAACCGAACAAGAAGAAGAAGAAGAAGCGGAGAGAAAGAAGAAGAAGCGAGGAAGAAGAAGGAGAGGAGGAAAGGAAGACCACGAACCGAAAGAAAACTCCTTCTGGAAGCAGAAAAGCTCTGCCCGCGACGACTGAGAAATCGCCCGGATAGAGTTTCGACAGCAAAATGGCGATAGTGAGGTCTTGGGTCTGGGTGGTCCTATATATATAGGGCCGTCCGATGATCGAGATGCCTCCGCGCCGACCGAAGACCCATGGATGTGCGACACGTGGCGGCTTCCGGGTGGCCTGATGATTCGGCGCGCCCCATCCCAGGACGGCCGCACCGCCCATATTAAATGCGGGGCCGCCGGCCAACCACCTTCGACACGCGGCAAACGGGGCCGCAGTTCCGCATTAAAGCGCCCACACCGATTCGCATTCCTGATGGGACGCCTGACAGCGCCACGCGCTCCCGAAATCGGTGCTGGATATCTGGTCGTCTGACACCGTATCGTCCGGCACCCGACCTCCTGACGCCGACGTGACGTCTGATGACGACAAGACGCGACGTCTGACACCTGACGCCGACGTGACTTTTGACACTGACTAGACATCTGACGCCAGCGAATCGCTTGGCATTCATGAGACGCCTGACATCGGATCAACCCGCGGTACGGTCGGAATCTGGCATACGACGAATCCACTCCTGTTCGCCCAGGGTTGCTGCCCAAATAAAAGCATCGGTCAGCTCACCGTCCGACTCAGGAGTGGAGGGGGGCAACTGTTGGAGAATACCCACCGACCGACCGACTGACGGCCGGACCGACCGTCCGACCGACCGACTGATGGCCGGAGGGACCGACCTACCGACCGACAACCGGAAGCGACCGACTGACGGACGCCATCACCGGCCAATTAACGGCCTATCACCGACTGAGGGTATGTCGGGCGTACCTCTCCTGACCGACTGAACCCGGAGGTCTGATGGCCGACTCACGTAAGGCTCGCCGACTAACGGAGGGGCCCGACGCCACTCAGCTGGCCACCGACCTAGGGTCGGCCGACTCCTCCGATCGTCGTACCGCCGCCAGAGCTTGTCAGTCCTGACAGCCGCATGCGGCACGACCATCTAGGGACATTGTCCCGCCGAGGGCATTGTCAACCCTAGCGATTTGACAGCCCCACGGCGACATGACACTTTCACGGTGACTCTGACAGTCTACAGTGAGTTGACAATTCCTCACTTGTCTGTGCCATTAATGACGGCGCCATACCGTGCTCCACTATATAAATCGGGGAAGACAACAGTGCAAGGGATCCGCTCCTCTCCACTTCTCGACTTCGAGAACACAGGCTCGCTCCTCTCTCCCTCTCTCTCTCTCGATCGAGCTCTCTGTCTTCATTTCACTGTTGCCCAGTCATCTCTCTGACTTGACCGTCGGAGGGTCCCCGCCGGAGCCGCCTCCGGTCAGTGTGGACTGCTCCTTTTGCAGGTGCACGATCTCCGGCGATCGGATGACGAGGCGATTGGCCGCAACAGCACCTTTTAAAGTTAGGAGTCCTTCTTTGATTAGGGGCCGATGATCGATCCCTATATAAGTGTAGATGCTGTATGGTTTTTTCATCGTTGAATAAAATTTCAGACTCTTGTCTTTGGAGGCTAATCATTCTAGAAATGATTGTTGGAGACCCAATCTCCTCAAAATGGTCATTTGAAAATCTGTTTTCTTCTATAATATGACCGGATGCATATGGTCAGTTTCGTATCATCTGAGACAACGGAAAGGTATATCACTTCAACCCTTCCCCCAGGGAATATTTGCACTGAATCAGTTACTGCAGCCCTTGAGCCTAATGGCCTGTAAGGAAAGAGTAGCTATCGGTGTTTTATATTTCCCTTAGAAACATAGGAGGTGTGTCCGTTGAATCACTTCGACAAGATTTTATAGGCTATTGAGGTTCAAATAAGTGTTTTTTATTTCCTGGTAGGAAAGGGAGAGGAGCTTCATTCATTATGCATAAAATTATTAAGGCTCAAATTAGTTGCTAGACTCGTGATAAAGACAAGCAAAACGCATTGGCCTCCAAATTTTGTCCTGATTCTCCAACTATATTGTGCTCGAGTTTGTCATCAGGAATTGGATCCATTGGTTGGTGCACCCCTCCTTGGTGGATGAGCTGATGAGAAGGTTCTGGTTCAAACCTACATAGTGACATTCCAATAATATTGAAATATTCTCTTAAAAAAGAAAAGAAAAGAAAAGAAAAGCATTTCTTTTTCTATTCAGCAAAAAACGAATGTTTTTGTTTAAAAAATCACATTGAAAGGGTTGACATGGCCGAAAACATTTACATCCTTGAGGATAGAAGGAGGAGGAGGAGGAGGAGGAGGCGGACGTGGGGTGGTTAACCTGAAACTATAGAAATGATAGGGTCTTCCATGGTAAGTGTTGGGATATGCCGACCGGTCCTCTCACGCCAACTCACTGTCGGGCCCGCTTGACCAGCGCCCGACTCTGCCGACCGACGACTGCCGACACCGACCGACCGAGTATATGTCGGTCGGGCAGACCCTCTCCGCTCTGATTGGCCGAACTGTGGAGCTCGATATCCGACTCCCGCAACGCGCCCAACTGACCATCGGAGGGTCTCTGGGTTTTCACCTGACATTCCTTGACCAGGCACCGACATACAGTCGGTCGGCTCCTTCAAACGCCGTACGACTACTGGAGACTGCCTGCTCTGACAGCGGCATGCGGCACAGCCACCCTGGGGCATTGTCCCACCTAAGGCATGGGTCAACCCTAGAGATCTGACAGCCCCACGGTGATTTGATAGCCTTATCGCGACTCTGACAGTCTTCGGCGATTTGACAACTCTCCTATTGTCGGCGCCATTAACGACAGTGCCATGCTGCACCCTACTATAAAACGAGGAAGGCAACAGTGCTGACGAGGGGGGTCCGAAACCCTCGAGCGTGTACTCTCTCTCTCTCACTGAGCTCCTTGATTCTTTTCTACTGTTGCCTAATCTCCTCTCTGACTTGACCGTCGGAGGGTCTCCGTCGGAGACACCTCCGGTCAGTGCGGACTTCTTTTGCAGGCGCTCGTTTCCGGCGACCAGACGATAAGGAGATTGGTCGCAACAGGTTTTGGCATGTCAGGTAGGGGTCGACAGGGATTACGACCCCCACAGAACTCGAAACATCCTTTCAAGATGACAAGAATCAGAGCTCAGAGGTTGAGGGCCACCGGATCGGCGAGGCACTCTTTCCGTCGGGAAGAGGTCTCTCCTCCATCCTCCATGGCGGAACCTAGCTCTCCGCATCCTGTGGTGACCACGGAGGTGCAGATCACAGCGATCGTGCGGCAGATGACCGTGCTGACGGACGCGGTCAAGAGCCTTCAACAACAACCAATTCGGTTACCACACTCGCAGGCGGAGCAACCGGCGGCACACCCGCTGCCCTCCAGGAGCAACCGCCGGCGCCCGCGTCGGTCTCCATCTCCTCCTCTGGAGCAGCGTCACAGCACTCCCACCGAGAGGAGGAGAGGCGACCACGGCTTGGTACCCATCGGTCTCGACGGTAGTCTCCCTTCCAGCTGGAAAGAGCAAGAAAGGAGAAGCGGCCGCGAACACCATCCGCCTCCCTCTCGGATTCATCGGGAGACTCCACCCCCGAGGTCTCTCAGCACCGACGGGCTGACGACTACGAACGCAGGTTCGAAGAAATCGACCGTTGGCTTGCCCAGCTGCAGGTGGACGGATAGAAGTCCTCGAACGACGTCGACTTCCAGACTGCCCAACCTCTTTCCCAACTCATCCTCGACGAGCCGATTCCTAGTCGGTTCAAGATGCCCCATGTGGAGCCCTATGACGGCTCCACCGACCCAGTAGACCACCTGGAGAGCTACAAGGCTCTCATGACAATCCAAGGGGCGACCGATGCCCTTCTTTGCATCTGCTTTCCCGCCATACTTCGCAAAGCTGCCAGGGCCTGGTACTCCGATCTTCTCCCAGGAAGTATCCACTCTTTTGGGCAGCTTGAGCATTCCTTCGTGGCCCACTTCAGCACTAGCCAGAAGCCGTCATGAACCTCAGACAGCCTTTTTTCCCTTAAACAGGAAGAAAATGAGACGCTCCGATACTTCGTGACGCGATTCAACGCGGCCACGCTCGAGATCCGGGACCTCAACGAAGACATGGCCATCTCAGCCATGAAGAGGGGACTCAGGGGGTCCCGATTTACCTATTCTTTGGACAAGACCCTCCCCCGAACATATGCCGAACTGCTGGAGCGCGCGTACAAGTACATACGCGCGGACGAAGGAGCTTCCGATCAGCGCCAGACTGAGGCCAAGGACCCAAAGGAGAAGCGAAGGAAGGGTCGGGACCCTGTCGAGCCTAGCAGGCCCCCGACCGATAAACAGGTCTCACCCCATCGACGGAACCAGAGGTCGCCTCAATGGCGGAGTCTGAGGTCGATGCATCCCAGGTATGACTCCTATACTCCTCTCTCTACCTCTCATGCGCAGATTTTGATGGAGATCGAATGGGAGGAATATCTACGACGGCCTCCGCCTTTGAAGGCAAAGGGCCTCGACCGATGAAAGTACTATCGATTCCATCGGGGCCATGGCCACAACACTGAGCAGTGCATCCAACTCAAGGATGAGATCGAGGCCCTCATACGCCGAGGGTATCTCGACAAATTTTGGAGGAACCCGCCGACTCGATCCGTCACCGACCAGCGATCCCAGCCGACTGAAGAAACAATGACTAACCAGTCTACGGTCGGGGTCATCAATATGATCTCCAAACGACTGGACTCAAGGATGACTTCTGGAGGGGAGCCGACGAAGAAGCTGCGCCAAGACAATGTAATTACTTTTACAGATGAAGATGTTTGGGGTATCCAAACTCCCCATGACGATGCTGTTGTTGTCTCGGCAATAATAGCAAATTATGATGTAAGAAGGATCTTTGTAGATAATGGAAGTTCAACGAATGTTTTATTTTACTCGACCTTCTCCCAGATGCGATTGTCGACCGACCGGCTCAAGAGAGTCTCTACACCCCTGATAGGCTTTACAGGAGATGCTGTCACGATGGAAGGGGAAGTTACTTTGCCCGTGATGGTTGGAACAGAACCACGACAAAGCACAGTCCACTTGACCTTTGCGATCGTCCAAGTGCCTTCGGCCTACAATGCCATACTTGGAAGGCCCGGACTAAACGCCCTCAGGGTGATAGTCTTGACGTATCATCTGCTGGTTCGGTTTCTGACCAAAAATGGAGTCGGAGAGATGCGCGGGGATCAGCAGCTTGCTCGACGATGCTTCCAGATCTTCGCTCAAAGCGACGAATTGAAGGGCCCCCTGACGGTCGACAAATTGGACCAACGGGAAGGGGAAAAACAGGGGGAACCGGCTGAACAGCTTGCTCCCATCCCGATAACGGGGAATCCCGAATGAGTGGTCTGGGTCGAGTCTCAATTATCCGACCCCGAGCGACGGTAGATATTGGAGTTGCTGAAGGCCAATGCCGACGTATTCGCTTGGTCGGCAGCGAATATGTCGAGCATCCCCCCGGAGACGATGACACACCGACTCAACATCGACCCAGCGATGAGGCCGGTGAGGCAGAAGAAGTGGTCTTTTGCTCCTGAAAGATAGAAGGCCATCGACAAAGAAGTGGACAAGCTACTCGAGGCAGGCT
The DNA here is from genome assembly GCF_000442705.2 of Elaeis guineensis. NCBI lineage: Eukaryota > Viridiplantae > Streptophyta > Magnoliopsida > Arecales > Arecaceae > Elaeis > Elaeis guineensis. Next base: position 22,063,513 of record NC_026005.2, read on the forward strand.
TCATCAGAGAAACTACATACCTCGATTGGCTCGCCAACGTCGTCATGGTGAAAAAAGCCAACGGGAGTTGGAGGATTTGCATCGACTATACCGACCTAAACCGCGCCTGCCCGAAGGACAGCTTCTCACTCTCAAAAATCGACCAGCTGGTAGACGCGACGTCCGGCCATCGACTGCTCAGCTTCAAGGACACTTTTGCCGGATACAACCAGATCTGGATGGCGCCCGAAGATGAGGAGCACACCTCCTTCGTAACCGCCAAGGACCTCTACTGCTACAGAGTAATATCCTTCGGACTGAAGAACGTCGGGGCCACTTACCAGCGACTCGTCAATAAGGTCTTCAAAGATCAAATCGGGCGCAATATGGAGGTGTATGTGGATGACATGCTGGTAAAGAGTGCGCAGACTACAGATCATGTTCGAGATCTCGAAAAAACTTTTTGCACTCTTCGACAACATCAGATGAAGCTGAATCTGACTAAGTGCGCTTTTGGGGTGACTTCGGAGAAGTTCCTCGGATTCCTCATTTCTCAACGAGGAATCGAGGCTAACCCTGAGAAAATAAAGGCAATCATCGACATGCGGCACCCGGATACCAAGAAGGAAGTCCAGCAGCTGAACGGAAGAATCATCGCGCTCAGCCGGTTCATCTCTCGATCGACTAAAAGATGCCTCCCGTTCTTCAAAACTCTGAGGCAGGTGAAGGACTTCTCTTGGTCGGATGAGTGCTGACGGGCCTTCGAGGACCTGAAAAGGTACCTGGCCTCTCCGTCACTGCTTGTGAAGTCGGGAGCCAAGGAGATGCTGTACCTCTATTTGGCCACTTCCCCTGAGGCGGTTAGCTCGGTGCTCGTCCGAGAGAGCGAGAGCCGAATTCATCAACCTATATACTACACCAGCAAAGTGCTCCACGGTGCTGAAGCTCGATACTCCAAGACGGAGAAGATGATATTCGCCCTGATCGTGTCCGCACAACGACTCCGTCCATACTTTCAAGTGCACGCCATTGTGGTCCTCACCGACCAGCCCCTGAGGGCGATATTACGCCAGCCTGACATGTCGGGACGACTGACGAAATGGGCAATGAGGCTCAGTGAGTTCGACATACAGTACCGACCGCGACCTGCCTTGAAGGCCCAGGTCCTGGCCGACTTTATTACGGAGTGCCCGACAACCGACCAAGGGTCGGAAGGCGGGAGCCCTGGAGGAGCTGCGATCTCTGAGCTAGACCCTGTGTCTACTTGGGTACTGCACATCGACGAAGCTTCCAATGCTCGGGGGAGCGGGGTCGGGTTCCTGCTCACCAACTCGGAGGGGGTGGTCACTGAGTATGCCCTCCGATTCGACTTCAAAGCCTCCAACAATCAAGCCGAGTATGAGGTGCTCCTTGCTGGCTTGAGGATGGTGAAGGAGCTTGGGATCGACAGCCTCCGAGTCTTCTTCGATTCTCAGCTGATCGTGGGGCAGGTCAAGGGCGAATTCGAGGTGCGAGACTCGACTATGGCAAAATATCTCCAGAAGGTGAAAGATCTTGTGGCACACCTTGAATATTTTGAGATCTCCCACATCCCTAGGATGGAGAATGCTCGGGCCGATGCACTCTCCAGGCTAGCGACTTCAGCTTACAACGCTTTGGGTCAGACGTTCATGGAGAATCTCGAGCAGCCGAGCATCGACGAGGGTCGTTCTCCCTCCCCTTACTCAGGTGCTTGGGACCGACTGATGCGGACTACGTGCTTAGAGAAGTACACGAAGGGATCTGCGAAAATCACTTGGGGGGCAAATCATTGGCCTACAAAGTCCTACGACAGGGCTACTACTGGCCCACTATGAGGAAGGATGCAGCTGAGTTGGTTCGAAAGTGTGAGCCGTGCCAGAGGTACCCTAACATACAACACCGACTAGCCAGCCAAATTACCCCTATCGTCGCCCCATGGCCCTTCGCCCAGTGGGGGATCGACATACTCGGTCCCTTCTCTCTGACATCTGGTCAAAGGAAGTTCATAGTCGTCGCTATTGACTACTTCACTAAGTGGGTGGAAGCTGAACCTCTAGCGCAAATCACCGAGTGGAAGATGGAAGACTTGGTCCAGAGGTCCATCATCTTCAGGTTTGGATTGCCGCACACCATTATCACCGATAATGGACGATAATTCGATAATCAGGACTTCAGAGACTTCTGTGCGAGATTTCATATCACGCACCGACTGATCTCGATCGGACACCCACAGTCCAACGGTGAAGTCGAGGTGACCAACCGAACCATTCTGCATGGACTTAAAATTCGATTGAACGAAGCCAAAGGCCTCTGGATCGAGGAGTTGAATTCCATCCTATGGGCATATCGAACGACACCCCGTGTCCCAACCGAAGAATCACTCTTCAGCTTGGCCTATGGGATGGAGGCGATGATACCACTCGAGATCGGGCTACCATCGACTAGAGTCGAGCAGTATCAAGAGCCGGACAACTCTGAGTGTCAGAGGGCCGACCTGGACCTCCTCTCCGAACTTCGATGCGAGGCTCAACTCCGCATGGCTTCTTATTGACAGAGAGTAGCCCGATATTACAACGCCAAGGTAAAACCAAAGCTTTTTAGGCCTGGAGACCTAGTCCTGAGAAAGGCAGAAGTCTCGAAGCCCCTAGACCAGGAAAAGTTAGCTCCGAACTGGGAAGGACCCTACAAAGTGGCGGACACCTACGGGCCGAGAGCCTACCGACTGGAGACTCTAGAAGGGGACACCATTCTCCGGACCTGGAATGCCGACAACCTAAAGTTGTACTACCAATGAACTTTGTATCCTCTCACTTAGAATACAAATTCAGCTTCAAAACTTTGGAGTCTGAAATCTCGACTCTTCGACTGTGGGTCGGTGCTCGCCAGAAGTACGAGCCCCGACGTCCTGACTTGAGCCTAACGTTCCACTGGGGACCAACGGCCCGATCGCCCATGATGCATCGGACGTTTGAAAGGACCGATACATCCACGACGACAGGAGTTACACTCCTTCTACAGTTAAAACTCTCGGGCAAAACGATCGGTTGACTTGCCGACTCGGCACGGCCAAGAAAGGCAAAGCGCCAACGCGACCAATGTCGCATCGGCAATTTACCGACCAGGTCACGACCGGTCGAAGGATATTCGGCTTGCCACCGTTTATCGCATACGGTGCGATGTATGTACCCGATCGAGGTTGGAGAATGGGAACTCGACTTGTCATCATTCCTCCGACTAAACGCGTCGGACGCCATTCGGCTGTACACATCGGACGACATCTGACTATCAGATCTTATGGAATGACCCAGCCATCGAGTTATGCCCAAAGGTCGGTCGACCTTCGACTCGACGAACACGCCTGACTCACGTCCGGGCAATAGGCGTTCGACTTAAGCCCTCGATCGTCGGGTCACGCGACAATCGGAAGGCTGATCCAAAGTCGGAATTCGCTCTACCTTTGCCGCGGCGTGCGTTACCGACTACCTCGGATCATTATCTGAGATCCTACCGAACGTCCTAACTAGTGCATTAGGCTTACGACTTATGCGTTCAAAAAGTACTTCGGCGAATCACACAAGACACATCTCAAAAAAAAAACATATAGAGGAAGAGAGTCAAAGTTAAAAAGACTTAGATTTCATTAAAGTTCGGGCTAAGTTTACAAAATTAGGTCGAAGTCTGATTACAAGTATGCTGAATAAAAGTAAAAACAAAAGACCGACTAGTCCTCAGAATCAGCTTCCTCCACCCGGCGAAGGTTGGGGGCGGTCGGCGAATCCACTCGGGCTTCGGGGGTCGGTGCCGCTTCGGGAGTCGGAGCCGCTTGACCTTCGGTGAACTGGTCCGCGTCTGCTTCGGCTTCTGCTGTGGTGGTGTGACCTCCCGACGATGGGTCAGCCATCTCCTCCGCAACTGGGGCCTCCGACTCCGGCGGAATGATGCTGCCAAGGTCGAGCTCCGGATATAAGCTCCGGATGGCCTCCCAAGCATCCTCGTACCCCACTTGGTATGAGAGGAAGCCGCTCTCCAAAAGTTCCTCCCGGTACTCTTCGGAGTCGCAGAAGTCTTCTACAGCCTGACCCATGGCTTCCATCACCGACTCCGCTTCTGCCCTTGCGATGTCTGCGTCGGCCTGAGCGATGGACAGACTCTCTTCAGCCTTAGCAAGGTTCCCGAGGCTTGCTCGGAGCTGCTCGCGTTCGGCCTTGAGCTCCTTGGTGAAGCTGTCCCTCTCGTGACGCAGCCGATGAATGGTGCGGGATTTTCGCTTGGCATCTTCCCTAACCGACTACATCTCGGTCCCCGAAGCAGCCAGGGTGCCTGTGAGTCGGGAGACCTCCTCGGTAAGATGGGAGATCTCCCCCGTAAGTCGGGCCTCCCGGTCGACCGATTGTTGCAACTGGTCGACCAGTATGATCTTATCGGCCTCGACGGCCATGGCCTTATCCTTCCAGGCCGCGCGCATATCGCCGAATCTTTGATATCCGGCCTCTAGCTCGGATATGTTATAAATCAGCTGCACAAAACGAAGCCGACCGTCAGAAGACCGAACCTATTAAAAATGATGATGAGAACGGAAAGAAAGAGGACTTACCCGAATCATAGTCGGGTAGAACGAGGACAGCATGTCGGAGACACGCTGATTCTTCATGGCCTCAACGTCGGTCGGAAGGATGAGCGCCTGGCACAGTCTTCTGGCCAAGTCGTGGTTGGCCAGGGTCGATGCTCCTTCGAAAAGTGGGGAGTCGGTCGACGCCCCACCACCGGCCGATCTCCTGTCGTCGCCGGATGCCATCGGGGCCTTCCCTCGAGCGGATATACAGGCCCTGATGTCGGAGAAGGATGGCATGCTTGAGCCCGATCGGGTCTCTCCCGAAGGCACGGCAATAGCAGACGCGGGTTGCTCGGGCTCGCACGCCTCTTCCTGAACCTTTTCTGCCGGCTGAGCAGCCGGCACATCCTCGACCGATTCTTCGGCCGCCCGTCCTTCGGGCGAAGCTGCCCCCTCGACCGACGGTCCCTCGGACGGGACTTCGATAGGTACTGTCGGCGCCGACAGTGCAATAACGGGCTCCGCCTCCGCCCCAGTCGGCTCGCTCGGTGGAGCTACCTGAGACCTCTTGAGAGGCCACGATGGTTCGGCCCCTTGCGCCGACCTCTTCCGCGCTGCGTGCTGTCGGATGTCGGCTGCCGTCAACCTCGTCCTCGATGGCATATCTGCAACAACGATGGAGGATCAGCATTAAATCAAAGAAAAAAAAAACACACACACAACAACAAAACAGAACAGGCCTAGGCGGGGCACCAAGCTGAGACCGACGTCGTACAAGGCCTGCTCGGTGACGAGCTCCCGCTGTTTCGGCACCGAGATATCCTTCAGACGGTGGAAGTCTTCCCGGTCCCCGACCTCCACCCGACTGTTCTCGTTTGGTTGGGTTTGGGGGTCCCCCCAACGGGTAGGAAATCCCTAAGGAACGGAAGAAGAGGCAAAGAAGAATTGGTTCTTCCATCCATGAATCAACGATGGAAGACCGATAATGAAGGAGAGTCCCTTTCGAGGATTGAAATACCACCACCCTCGGGCTTTAGGGTGGGGTCGGAGAACGAAAAAAGCTCAGAAGAGTGAAATCCGAGGGATGGTCGGCAAAAGCCGACACAACAGGGCAAAGCTGACTATTAGCCGAACCGAGTTCGGCGCAAGTTGCGCCGGACATAGCCCATAATAGTCCAACACATTTCGGACGAACTCCGGGATCGGGAAGCGAAGACCGGCCCGGAGGTCCTTGACGTAGAAGGCCACCTGGCTCTCAGGCGGGCTGTTAACCCGACCATTGGCTTCAGGGGCGAACAGCTGAAATTGCTTCGGGATGCAATATTGCTCCCGGAGCCGATCAACGTTCGGCCCCAAAATTGAAGAGACCTCCACCTCCGGGGTCGACCGAGGGTCGTCAGTCGAGTTCTCCGACCGACCTCCTCTTGGAGATGTTCTAGCCATAAACCAGAACAGAAGTCGGAAAATAAAAAGAAGGGGGAAGAGAACCGTGAGGAAGCAAGGAAAAATAAAGACAACGGTGAAGGCTCCTAGAGGAAAAAAGACTTCTAAAGGGGGAAAACGGAGACGGTTACCTGGGGCAAGGGACCGCTCAGTCAGAGTTTCGACAGCAAGTGGGGAAAATAAAAATCCGGATGCAGGCGACCCTGTATATATAGCGCCCCCCGACGGCCGAGATGAAAGCACGACCAACGAGGATCTCCCAGATCGCGACACGTGGCGATATCTGGGCTCTCCTTCAGCCCGACGGTTCGACGCACCTGTCCTCAGATCGGGCCACGTCATCCCCATCCGCTCGAACGGACCCGGCCCAATGGTCACCTGCCACGCGGTGGAAAGGCCGCGGCATTTCGCATCCCCGAAGAGACGGCAGGAACGACGGTTTCCATTCCCGATGGGACGGGACGTCTGACACCGATGGGACGGGACGTCCGACACTGATGGGACGGGACGTCCGACCCTGACGGGATGAGGCATCTGACACTCACAAGATGCCTGACACCGGACCAACCCACGGTACAGTCGTCAGAGTGAGAATTTAATATGATGGATATCCACTCCTTTCGCCTGACGCTGCCGCCCGCGCAAGGACGCTGACCAGCACACCATCAGACTCAGGAGTGGAAGGGGGCAACTGTTGGGATATGCCGACCGATCCTCTCACGCCGACTCACTGTCGGGCCCGCCTGACCAGCACCCGACTCTGCCGACCGACGACTGCCGACACCGACCGACCGAGTATACGTCGGTCGGGCAGACCCTCTCCGCTCTGACTGGCCGAACTGTGGAGCCCGATATCTGACTCCCGCAACGCGCCCGACTGACCATCGGAGGGTCCCCAGATTTTCACCCGACATTCCTTGACCAGGCGCTGACATACAGTCGGTCGGCTCCTTCAAACGCCGTACGACTGTTGGAGACTGCCCGCCCTGACAGCGGCGTGCGGCACAGCCACCCTGGGGCATTGTCCCACCTAAGGCATGGGTCAACCCTAGAGATCTGATAGTCCCATGGCGATTTGATAGCCTCACGGCGACTCTGACAGTCTTCGGCGATTTGACAACTCTCCTATTGTCGACGCCATTAATGACGGTGCCATGCTGCGCCCTACTATAAAACGGGGAAGGCAACAGTGCTGACGGGGGGTCCGAAACCCTCGAGCGTGTACTCTCTCTCTCTCTCGTTGAGCTCCTTGATTCTTTTCTACTGTTGCCTAATCTCCTCTCTGACTTGACCGTCGGAGGGTCCCCGCCGGAGACACCTCCGGTCAGTGCGGACTTCTTTTGCAGGCGCTCGTTTTCAGTGATCAGGCGACGAAGGGATTGGCCGCAATAGTAAGAATAACCGTTAGCATAGAAGATGTTACTATAACTGTAACCTTCACCGAGCACAAATTTAAGATCCAACAATAACTAGCAGGAGGAGAGACAAAGAGGCTTATCTTGGCCTTCTCACAATATGGTTTTAGACAACGCGAGTAATTGATTAGTTTTTCATCCAAAAAAAAACATAATCAGTAGCTAGTTTTTCATCAAACAAGCATGACTAATTAGGTAGAAAACTATTTTAGGTGGCACGTCTATTTGCTCAATCGACCACTAGCCTCCTTAAGAGCCCGCCGCGGAATAACAGGCAAAGCCTAGGCTTCTAAAAGAAATGGAGAGCTTGGCCTACCTTCTTCCCTCCAAGCCTGGCTTCGCCTATCTCAAGGGCCTTACCGCTGCCATCGGATATGGCCATTGCCGGTGCTCACGTTTGAGTCTTAGGTACTCGAGCTCCAGTAAAAGCAAATTAACACTGTTTGGGAGCCATTCATGGATCGGAAGGCCCTATTCGAGGTATATACGGATATCTAAAGCACCTTCAGAAATTTGTTCCTTGCTTTTGCTCCAAATTTATCGCTTCTAGCTATCTATTCTTCTCATTTCCATTCACGTGCTTTAGGCTAGCCAGCTGTCTTCTCTGAATCGTTCTTTCTCTAATACCAAGGTGTTTTCTTCTTGAGATTGGAACGAGAAATGGACCAGAAACCTTGCTTGAATTCGCAACAAAACTTGGGTTGTAAAGGACGTGTAGATCGCATTGTCGTTTCCGTGCTTCTTGTTGACGGATTGAGATTAATATACGTAGTTGGTTTGAGTGTGTGACTGGACATGATGCTAGATATTTTCATATTTGATGAACACAAATATAGATATAAATCCATTTAGCACGAGGGAGAGAGAGGCGAAAACATTAAGTTACGGCCTATGATACAGCAATATCTGCCGATCCATGCCTTTCGGAATCTCCTCACTAAATAGGGTTTGACAAGGTCTGGACAATTAAATTGGCAGGTTGCAGGCTATTTGGTTATCAATGATGAAGTAGCAAAAAGAATTTGTTTTTATCGTTTTTTTATTACTCCCTGCATTTGAACTTACATTCTTATATGCATCGGATCTTATTTGCACGAGTAGAACCAGATCCTAATGTTTCAATTTAAACATACTAAATTAAATATGTGGTCCGGTTAACGGGTGCAAATGCTGTCCCTTTAGGATCACAAAACGTCATGTGCGCTCAAAGACAGCGCCTACAGGCGGATCAGCATCAGGACACGTTATCCCTACTGGAGTCTTCAAACTCAAAAGGCGGGGAAGGAGGAGGAAAAAGAACGACGTCCTTTGCAAACGGCGCTTTTATCAAACCCCCGCGACCAGATCCGGAAGGTGGATGGACTACAAGTAACTCGCCGAATCCGGCAAAACAGGGTGCCGAAAAGCTGGTGGTGTTGCAGAGCTTCAGAGATAAGGATCAAGAAAAGCGGCTGGAATCGGATATCACAGACACCCAGGTCCTACGCGGAGGTGCTGCGCAACGGAGTGGCAGTCGGATCTAAAGGCATGGCTTCACATCCCTATGCTCTTAGATACTTGTCTTGTCCAACAAAGCATGGCATTGCAGTTGGATCACGGAGAGAAACATAGAAGGAAATGAATGGTTATGCCCAAACGGCGGAAAGATGGGGTTTTCCTTGCAAAAAGGATTCACGTTTCCGATGCGGTGAGTGGGGACACTTCAAAATTGCCTGCAGAAATCCGATAAAATGCTATAAATGCCTGCACTTGAGACATCAGGCAAGGAAGTGTAGGAACAAGCAAAAATCAATGAGGGTCAGGGAAAGAGTGGGGGAAATGGAAATGAAGGACAATAGCAACACCCGAACTCCACAGGAACAGGTGAGACCTGAGTTGCAGAAGGTTTTCCTACCTGTCAGTGATGAAATGGCCAGTATATCAGTGTACTTGGAGAGAGTTGCCGTGGTTGAAACCTTTGGAAGGTCAGTGAAAGCAGATGATGTTGCCAACCTTCTCGCACACAGAGCGAGGAGGGCCGGATCTTGGTTTACGAGGCTGTTGAATGCTAGAAGGTTTTTTTGTATCCTGCCCAGATAAGGCGACGGTTCTGGCGTTAATGGCAGAAGGGCATATCTGACGGTGAATAGAAGGAACTGTTTAGCGGTGGAGTTGGGCACAAGTTGAAATATAAGATATACGCTACTCTGATGGATCTCCCTCTCTTCTGTCGGACAGCGGAGGCGGTCGCAAATATCATTTCAGGTTTCGCCGTTCCACAGCGTGCAAACCGGACGAGCGGGAGGATCTCAAGGGTTTTGACATAGTTTTCTTCTGTGAAGAGGTTTCAGACATCCCGAAAAATATAGAGGTAACAGTGGGATCCACATCCATATCATTATCAATTACATTGTTGAGCAGGTTCCACGTTTTGGTGAGACAATGTCTGAAGAAGATCAAAACGGCATGAATGATGATGAGTGGGAATTTTGGAATGGCTCAGGAGGAAGTTCTCCATTTAGTGGCTCATGGAGACACCATCATCAGACTATAGAAACATGCGGAAGAGGATGCACTCTACAGAAATCACTGCCTCCATGAATGGTCACGGCATGAACAACTGGGTGGGATCGGAAGAATAGATTATGGATTTGGTATCCACTAAAGATTACGAAGCTAATCCTAAAATGGCTGTGCTTGTTTTGCCTCCAATGACCATGATTACAGTGGAATGGTTATGCTGGACCTTGCTGAAATTTGGATGGGAATTGAACAGGCCAAAAATCACTGGAAATTTGAATTTGAAACGACCATGATCTCTGAGGATTTTCAGGTTACCCAAACGTCTAATCTGGACGGCGCGGCTTCTGGGGACGGGTTGAAGGCTATTTCAAATCACCGGAATTCAGGGACAGCTAAGAGTACGGGGACGGATTTTAAACTCTGCCAAACAGGTCAGCACACAATCCCGGTAGTTAAGGTTTTTTCCACAATTCGAACGGCCCTGCTTTTGAAAAATCAAAAACAAGCTGGGGCGGTGGGATCTGACATCGCCAACGGGATTCAAACACTGGGAACGGCACCAGATCCAGGTCTGAACAATGACACAGAGGCAACGGACCCAAATACAAAGAACCCAAAACAGATCACACGGGTAGAAGCAAAGCGGAGTCCTCGCCCATGGGCAAAAAAACTCAAGGTGCTGGGACTGCAGGAGAATACCCTACGCCAATTTGATGTTCTCTACCTGAACTCTCTTACCACTGCCGAAGTTAAATGATTGGGAACTTGGTGTGGTATTAAGTTCGAGGGGAAGGAGGAAGAATTCACGAAGAAGCTCAAAGAGTTGGAGCTAAATAGATGCAGGGTTTCGGATGTATGGAAGGTTTAAGATCAGCAAACACGTGCTTTTTGGCGTTGTTAGGTAGAGGGGAGTGGATGTGTTTTTGGGGTTTTGGTTTTTGTGGGATTTTGCATCCTAAACCGGGATGGTGGAAGGTGGTTTTTTTGTAGAACCCACCAACTAAATATGATAGATGCAATAGCTCCAAGCTTCCCTAACATTTTTAAACATTATAATGAAGCGATGATGGTTGATGTGAGCGAGTTAAAACCAATTTCTGATCAACTTTTTCTGGAATGGAAATGGGCCCACAATGAAACACTGGCCGCCTGATTATACTTCATGAAAGAGACTGTAAATCGGCAAAATAAAATGGGAGAAGCAAATAATCGTAATTAAATGGGTATCTTTTCATGGAATGTAAGGGATCTGGGAAAGCTGGGAAAAAGAAGGAATGTTAGAGAGATGATTCAGTCATCCAAAGCAACCATTATTTGCATTCAGGAATCGAAGTTAGATCAGGTGACGGCAAGAGTAATAAGAATGATTGGAGGAACAAACTTCGATTCTTGGGGTGAAATAAATGCGGATGGATCGGCGGGAGGGATAGTTACCATATGGAAATCTTCAGGCGCAGTGCTTCATAGAGGGAAATACTGTATCAGCACGACAATGGACACGGTAAATGAGAGGATTGGCAAAAAAACTAGTTGTTGACGAACGTGTATGGACCAAATGACTTAGAAAGTCAAGTGATGTTTTTAAACGAAATGAAAGAAATCAGAATAAAATGGGGAGGACATTGGGTGATAATAGGAGATTTTAACATCACCAGATCTCAAAAGGAAACAAGAAGAAGGCGTCACATTTGTTTAACAAATTTATTGATGACATGCGGCTTATGGAAGTGATGTTGCACCAGAGATGCTACACTTGATCTAATCACAGAGAAGAACCAGCGATGGCAAAGTTAGACGGATGTTTGGTTTCGGCAGAATGACCAGACCAACGACACGACGCAACTTTTGAGGATGTTGCCTAAAACTATGTTTGACCATTGTCCGATTTTCCTAGAGTGGATGAGGAAACCTACACCAAGAAAACCTTTTCAGTTTGAGGAGTTTTGGATGCACAAGTCAGGTTTTGATGATTTGATTCGACGGTGGTGGGAAGCTGCTCCCAAATCAAACGATGCGACAAAAAATGTAGTGGGAAAACTTGGGTTTCTTCGATGGAAATTAAAAGCCTGGAATAGAGAAACAAATAGAAACATAATAGAAACAAAGAATACAATTAAGAATAGGCTTGATGAACTGGATTTAGCGGAGGAATCGAGAAGTTTGAATGGGCATGAGAATGATGAACAAGCAAGGTTGAAAGATTCATGAAACAAATTGCTTCAATAGGAAGAGATGCTTTAGAAACAAAGAGCAAGATTACAATGGCTGAAGTGTGGAGACCAAAATACAAAATTCTTTCACCATTGCGCGAGTGCAAGAAGGAGGAAAATTTTCATTAACAATGTAGAATGGAAAGGGGAAGTGGCTAATAATCAAAAGTGATATAAAGAAAATGTTGTTGAAATACTATTCTTTACTTTTCCAAAGGGGAGAAGCTGCTGACATTGAAGTAGATTGGAACGCTCTATATCCGGAGGAGCAACATTCTTTGGTGGAATTGGAACAACCATTCACGGAGGAAGAAATCAAGGGGGCAATATTCAGCTTACCCAAGGATAAAGCTCCAGGTCCAGATGGGTTCTCAGCATCCTTTTATTAGAAATATTGGGAAGTGATCAAGACAGATCTCTGCCATTTCTTCGAAGAAGTAAATAAAGGTTCCGTTGATCTCTCTCAAGAATCAATTACTCATTCATTTGCCTAATTCCAAAAAAGCAAGAGAACCGATCAGTGAAGGATTACAGACCCATTTGCTTAGAAAATGGGATAATGAAGATATTCACAAAGGTGCTCAGCAAAAGACTCTCAACGCAACTGGAGAGCCTCATATCAAACAACTGGCATTTATAAAAGGAAGATAAATTAATGATAGTTGCTTATGCGCCACAAAAATTCTATCAAATTGCAGAAAGACTAAAGGAAAGGGGCTGATATACAAATTGGATTATGAGAAGGCATTCGACAACATTTCTTGGGAATATGTTTTTAAAATGTTAAGTGCTCGAAGTTTTGGGCCCAGATGGTGCAGATGGATTGAAGGAGTCCTTCATAACAGTAAATAGGCCATAAATGTAAATGGGGAGGTGACAAACTGGTTCCTAACATATAAAGGTTTAAAACGAGGGGATCCATTGTTGTCACCACTCCTGTTTATTCTATCGGTAGACATCCTACCAAGGATGATGGAAAGAGCAGCTGCAAATAATGTCATGAAAAGCATAGGCGATGAGGACACGGTGGGAAGGATCATGTGTCTACAATACGCTGATGACACGTTGATTTTTTGTAAGGCAATTGGAGAATATGTAAAGAGTCTAAAATTCCTTTTATACTACTATTTTGAGATTATAACAGACCTTCGAATAAATTATGAGAAGACCTCGATGGCTGCAATTGGAATTAGCAAGGAAGGAGATATATGGGCACGGATAGTTAGATGCAAACAAACTGCTTTTCTGATAAGATATCTTAGCCTACTATTACACTACAGAAAGACGAGAGTATGGGAATGGCAGTTTTTAATTAAAAAGATAGATCGGAAACTAAGCTTCTGAAAAGGTAAAATGCTCAATATAGGAGGACGCCTGGTATTAATCAATGCAGTATTGGGGGCGGTTCCAACATACTGGATGTCATCAACTGGTACAAATACTCAAAAAGATCGAGACACGAAGAAGAAGGTTTTTATGGAGAGGACATAATAATTACATTGCCGAGTACTGTTTGGTAAGATGGGATAAGGTGTGCAGACCAAAAAAATTGAGAGGGCTTGGGGTCACTAGTCTCAGTCTGTTGAACCGATGCTTACTATTAAAGTGGTGGTGGAGATACTTTAACGATGAACAACGACTTTGGAAGAATATAATACATGATGCATACCACGGACACAAACCCCCTAGTGTTGTAAACTCTTCTACAACCCTTCGAGCTTCTGCCTCCTGGAAGGACGTTATGAAAATAAAAAACTGGTTCTTTCAAAGCACATGCTTCAAATTAGGAGATGAAAAGCAGGTCGCATTCTAGCAAGATTTGTGGCATCAACAAAGCCCTCAAAGAGTAGTCTTCCCCCTAGAGTATATGCTCTCAACCAAATCGGAAGCAACAGTTGAGGAGGTTATCAGGAACCCAGAAAGAATTATAAGGTTGACACAAAGCATACCACTGGGCATTGGTGAAATTCAATTAAACGGAGAAGTGGATAAAGTGCTCTGGAAGTGGTCAACGAATAATAAATTCATGGTCAAGAATGCATATTTCTTCTTCTCCAATGGAAGAGTTTACTCTCAGTTCATAAAGACCAATTGGAATCTGCCGCTATCAGAAAAAATTAAAATCTTCAATTAGCTAGTGTTTTACAATAAAATTATAATAGCGGATAATTTACACAAAAGAAATTGGCCTACACCGACAGTGTATTGCACATATGGATATTGTTGAAAATTATGTCCTAAAATCAACTGTGTGACGATTGAGTTTTTCTTTATATATGAGTTATTAATTAATGAATAATAGTTATTCTGATATTTTTCATCACAAAGTTACATCTTCTTTGAACTCTTGTGCTGTGATAAAATCCTTAGAATTATGTTAGTGTATGATAAAGACCAATTGGAATCTGCCGCTATCAGAAAAAATTAAAATCTTCAATTAGCTAGTGTTTTACAATAAAATTATAATAGCGGATAATTTACACAAAAGAAATTGGCCTACACCGACAGTGTATTGCACATATGGATATTGTTGAAAATTATGTCTTAAAATCAACTGTGTGACGATTGAGTTTTTCTTTATATATGAGTTATTAATTAATGAATAATAGTTATTCTGATATTTTTCATCACAAAGTTACATCTTCTTTGAACTCTTGTGCTGTGATAAAATCCATAGAACTATGTTAGTGTATGATAAAGAGAGGATTTATCATATAGTTTCTAAACATGTTTATGACCAAATGATACGTCATACATGATGATAACGTTTATCGAGTGGAGGTCAATGTGTACCATTTGGGTTGGTTGTCCTCTTAACCAAAGAGTGTAGTGATACTGGTATGGCATACAGGTGAGATGTAGGAGTACATCATCACTGAATAAGTGATTCACCTACTAAGCATTCTGCTGTCAAGAGCTGCTCGCGAAACACATGGATATAAGTATCCTTCAGACCTGAGATCACTACAGTAGTGACGGAAGGCTACTGGATATAGTCAAGTACTTGCGAAGTCTGTGTGTGGATCAAGATGAGATTGACCCCTTCAGATTATTAGAATTGATGTATCGCTGTATTTTAATTTAGCAAAATCTTGGTCAAGATAATCTATGAGATGGATTTGAAAGATTGAAATATAATATGGATAAAGCAATCTCGATTGACAATTAACCTGAGATCATCTTAGAGCATTCAGGGTCATAAGGATGAATTATGTGGTAACCATGTGTATGAGTTCTAAAATATTCTTTTGCGATAATTCGACCTATCTGGACATTGAAAAATATTGCTAGATGATATCTCGATTAGTGTAGAAATTAGTTTTTATGCTACTAGCTTAGTGTTTAAACCTATGGAGTCATACACACAAGTCAGACAAAGTAAAAAGTAATTGGCCTATGTTTATATATCCAATTTGAAAGTACTTGACTTGATTGAATATATAAGCTAACTTGATTGAGAATTAAGTTATGAGTCAAACAGGATTGAAGAGTCGACTATGTCTAGCTAGCACTACACATGAGGTTCAGGTTCGATCCCGGAGATGAACAGTTTCTAATTTATGATCCATGGAGTATATTAAAGACTAGATTTAAGTGCTAATTAATTTTAGATTAGATCTAAATTAATTAGACTTAATTGGGTCTAAAATTTTAAGTTAGACTTGGTATAAAAGTCCTAAAGAGTTTGGGATTGACAGTCTTTCGAAATTATTTCGAATCAGCTTTAAATTAGATTTGAATCAGATCCATTTTGGATGAGATATGAGAAATCATTCTTATACTAAGATTTTCTTCTCATATGGGCTGACCAACATCTGAAATGATGCTAGTTTGGAACGTCCTATGCGGGTGAGAGATTGGGTGCAAAGTGATTGTCATAAGTGATGGCAATTCTATCTCATGTAGGAATCTTTTTTTCATGAGTATTGGACTAATTCAAATCAGATTTGAGTTAGGAGTCCTATACTTATTGAGTCATGAGATTTATCTATAAATAGAGAGGATCTCTACCTATGGATGCATAGCAAATAGCAAACAAATTAGATTGAGAGAAGAGAGAGAGAGGCGTGTGAAGAGAGAAGTCCTTCTTCTCCTTAGCCTCTCCCCTTTCGTGCCGCCCCTCTTCCCTTAGGCATGGGCCCTCTTTGAGCATCCCACCTACTGGTGTGAGGTATCACACTAGCATATCTTCTCCCTCATTTGATGGGATTGTGAAGATCGGAGTTCATCCTACTTTTCTGTGGCATCTGACGTGCATGCGAAATAGAGGATCAGCAATTTCAGAACTCCACAAAAGTTTAATCTAGATTATTTGAGATTTGATCTCTGGTTCTACTACTAATCAGGTAAAAATTTGATCCTTATTCATGTAGATTAATAGAAAAATTTTTAAATGCAACCTGAGTCATCCAAAGAGAAACAGTTTCTCTTCCCTTCAATTAGTATCAGAGCAGGTCTAAAATACATGCATGCATAACTAAATTTTTTAGAATTAATTACATAAGATGTATTTAAAATTTTTTGTAAGACATTAAATATGATTTAAATATATTTGTATAAAATTTTTGATCTAATTTTGATTGGATCAGATGAGCCTAATCAATTATTGATTAAGGTTGTTATAAGTTTGTTATAACAAAATTCTGCTGTTGCTGAATTTTTGATGAAATAATAACATAAATTAAAATTTATTTTTAATTTATTTTAATAAAATTTTAATATTATTATTTCTATAATGAAGTGGGATTTATTTCAAATCTGAATTAGATCCATTTTGATGGATATTTAGATCTGAATCGTATCAAAATTCAGCACTGCGCGAAAACAGATTTTACTAAAAATTTATTCTTTATGCATTCATATTTGTATCTAATTAATTTTCTATATGATATCAAATCTGAAATTAATATTTTATAATCAATATAAGATATATTTCAGATATAATATGATGTATATGATGTATCAAATCTAATTAGATTAGATGAAAAATATAATTGATAAGATCAAGGATATGTTCATGATATAAAATAGTTTGTTAATAATTGCATATTGATGTGATTATATATAAAATTAGATTTCAGATTTTAGTAGTCTAGTACTCAGATTGATGAGATCACCAGACTATCTGATCATGGGAGATTAAAGAGATTAATTTCTCTTTTGCCTATTCAATGAGTTCTCTTATGACGTGCAGGAATATCATTATGATCTAATTTCATGAAGAAAAAAAATAAATAGATTTTTATTTATTATTTTGATCATAAATATATTTAGATTAGATCTAAAGTGATTTATGATTCATTATAATAGGATAAAATTTAGATCTAAAATTATTTTATAGCTAAATTGTATGTTACATAAGATGTAATCGGTATTGATCTAAAAGTTATCATGATGCATGAGATGTATGTATAAAGTTTAGATCATACTTATGTATGTTTAATTATTAAATATTTTATAAAAATTTATTTTTATGAATTGAAATATATGGTATGCTTCACCTGAAATCCTTGTAGAATAGTTCTATAGACTAAAACATATTTTTCCCATACTTAATTTTGAATTAAGTTATGAATGATCTAAATTTAAGAATTGAAGATCATTAAAACACCACATAAATCGATGAACAATAGATTAGCTTGAATCAGGTCTTTCTAATCGGTCAGACCTAGAATTAGAAATACATATGGATCAAGTAGAGAAATTGATTAAATCTAATCAAGTGTTGAATTAGATTAGATCAGAATTTCTCTCGATCAATCTCAACAGTTGAAGTTTGATCAAGTCCATGTATTTGATCCTAATAAATAGACCATGATCATGGCTCCGTGGTTGAGCCCGAATCTTTTGATGGATCAAATCGAAACTAATTAATCAGTTGGTGTCTAACATAAGTTTGACAGATTTGATCAAGTAGTTTTTAATTGAGAGCTATTCACCTAGATGCGTCTATGGTGAGTTAAGGACACATCCCTCCCACTGATCTCACTTATCTGGCCAACATGGTGGATTATGTTTTGATTACGTCACTAGTCGATTCGAGTAGATCCATGCCATTAAGGTGAATCAGTGTGACTGATTTAGGTATCTTTAAACCGGCTCGTATCTAATCCTCTATATGACTTGGTGAAGTCAGTGGGAGGATTTGCAACTTGCAGGTCGACTTCTTCTCTTATTCTCAAATCAATGAAATCAAATCCTCTAAATTATTAAGTCCATAAATGATAAAGTTATGAGATAACTTGATCATAGCCTTCCATTAAGGTGCGTAATAATGAGTCCAATATTCCAAATAGGCATTAGAGGTGCCACACGCCTGGTGTCTATTACGTATTGAAATTATCATTTATCATATGACCATCATGATGTACCTTAAGATCAATACTCAGATTGGTCGAGCCACACTCGGATCTAGACATCCATTTGTTAGATGCACTTGATGTGTTATGTTAATGGTTGGGCCTAATCGAGATTTTCAATGGAGGCACCACACGCCTGCTGAAGGGATGCCTAGGGCAAAACTTAATTGCTAAAAATTATTTAAAAAATAATTGGTTATGAACCTACCCATGGATGCACTAAGGTTGGTTGAGCCACACTCGGATCCGAATGCAGTTCGTGTAGATTCTAGTACCCGCTAAGGAATTAGTGTAATTTTTCGAATTGAAGATAGATGCTACTAATTCGTAAAAATAATGGGAGAACCTTTAGACTAAAGTCCATATCTTCAGGATTAAAAGTAATTCATATACTAATAGGATAATATTTTTTCTTTCAGTTATGGCTAATACACTATTCCTCCCTTCATTGTTGGACAGCGACAAGCTCATCCGACCCAACTTTGATAGCTGGTATCGAAAGTTGAAGATCTTCTTGGAGTACGAGAGAATTTTATATATCCTTACAGATGAGGCATTTGAAAAACCTGCAGCCAATGCTTCTCGTATGATGAGAGATACTTACGTGAAGTGGCCAATGACTGTATGACTGTGCATTGTGTGATGAGGACAGCTATGAATGACGAGCTTAGTCGTAAGTTCGAAGATGCATAGCCAGAGAAGATCCTTCAAATGTTGAATGAGTCTTTCGACATCCTTGAGGATACGAAGAGACATAAAACCTCCTACGTAGTGTTCAATGTCCGTATATGAAAGGAGGTTTCGGTCACCGATCATGTACTGTATACGATTGAGTAGATTGAATGCCTTAGCAAACTTGGCTTTTCATTGCATAAACAGTTAGGCAAGGATGCTATCTTCAATTCGCTACCAAAATCCTACCTACCCTTTCTCAGTCATTATAGAATAATGAAGCTTGTGGTAAACTATCATGGTTTGCTAGGATTATTGCAAACTTTTAAAAAAGATCATCAGTTCCAAAAGGAGCCAGTAAATTTAGTGAGAGGTTCATCTACAGGGAACGATCTTCTAAGAGAAGAAAGAAAAAGAAGATGCAGAAATTTTGTACGCCGATCCTAAGTAGAGCAAACCGTCAAAAGTTGACAAGAGTCAGATAAAATATTTCTTCTGTAAGAGACTGAGTCATTGAAAAAAAGAATTATCCTATTTATATAGTCATCCTTGACCCAAACAGACCTAAAAATAAGAGAAAGAAGCAAACGGTTGCTTCACAAGGTACTTATATGATAACACCTTATAATTTCTCTGTTTGTGATACTACTATCTGGATATTGGATACCAGAAGTCTGATTAATATATACAATTCATTGTAGGGACTACAGGTAAGTAGAAAGTTTCGATAAGACGAGTGGTTCCTTAATGTTGGAGATGGAAGTCTTGTTCTAATTCTGGCCTTGAGAATTTTGCAGCTTATCTTCAAGTCTAGTAGTATCATATTAGATGATTATCATTATTGTCTTTTCTTTTTTATGAATGTCATCTCTATAGGCCTTTTGGCCAAATTTGATTACAAGTTTATAATAAAAAATAAATTTTATAATATCATTATGAATGATACTGTAATTATGCATGGACAATTAAAACATAGCATATACATAATATCATGGTCTGTTAGTGTAATATATACAGCCAGCAAACGTCCTAGATTAGATAATGTCAGTGAATCCTACCTTTGGCATTATAGGCTTACTTATGTGAACAAAAATAGGATTGACAGGTTGATCAAAAAATGTGTCCTTGAGATAGATGATTATGAAACATTACCAACCTACGAATCTTGTCTACTTGGTAAGATGACTAAGTCATCTTTTAAGGAAAAAGGTGAAAGAGCCAGCGATGTTCTAGGTCTAATGCACACTAACATATGCGGGCCTATGAACATAAGTACCAGAGGAGGATACTTCTACTTCATTACGTTTACATATGACCTATCGAGGTATGGATATGTCTATCTTATGAAACATTAGCATAAGAAGTAAGAATTATTTGAAATATTTAAACAATTCCGTGCTGAAGTAGAGAAACAGACTGAGAAGAGTATTAAGATCCTTCGATCAGACTGAGGAGGTGAATATCTCACCAGTGAGTTTCTGATATATTTGAAAGAGAATGAGATTCTCTCACAATGGACCCCTCTTGGAACACCACAACATAACGAGGTGTCGGAGAGGAGGAATCAAACCTTGTTAGACATGGTCTGATTCATGATGGACTTTGTGAGTTTGCCAATTTTTTTTTGAGGATATGCTCTAGAAATTACCTACTACATTTTGAATAAGATGCCCAGCAAGTCTGTCGATAAAACTCCATATGAGATATAGACTGGGCGTAAGCCGGTGCTCTCACACCTTAGGGTCTGGGGGTGTTTATCTTATGTCAAGTATTTAAAAACAGATAAGCTTGGACTGAAGTCCGATAGATGCTTGTTCGTAGGATATCAAAAGAAAACTAAAGGGTAGTATATCTACCTCGCTGCATAGCAAAAGGTGTTTGTCAGTAGTCAGACAGTTTTTTTGAAAAAAAAATTTCTTGGTGAAGAAGTTATTGTCTGTAAAATTGAACTTGATGAAGTTCATGAGGTGCAAGGACCGACACACACAGAATTAGATTTGATTGGAGAATCAAATCCGGAGCCAGTAGAGGCGCCATTAAGAAAATCCAGTAGAGTGCCATGTCAACCAGATAGATACTACGATTTTCTAATCCAGGATGGTAACCCTATCGAACTTGATGAGAACGATGAAGATCCAATCACCTATATGGAGGTCATACAAAGGCTCGACTCTCAGAAATAGCTTGAGGCCATAAAATTCGAGATTGAGGTCATGAAATCCGAAATAGAGCCCATAGAGATCAATGGTATATGGACATTAGTTGATCCGTCCGAAGGGATAAAATTCATATGGTGTAAATAAATTTTCAAGAAGAAAAGAGAAGCAGATGGGAAGGTAGAGACCTATAAAATTCATCTAGTTGTCAAGGATTACCGTCAGTATTATGGTATTGACTATGATGAGATGTTCTCTCCTGTGGCAATGCTCAAGTCCATCCGGATTATACTTGCTATCACTGCATGCTTAGATTATGAGATCTGACGGATGGATATCAAAATCACTTTCCTTAATGGAGAGCTAGAAGAAGAGGTGTATATGATATAACCTGAAAAGTTCACATCCATAGATGAGTCGAAAGTGTGCAAGCTGAATAGGTCTATTTATGGACTTAAGCAAGCGTCTAGGAGTTGGAACATACATTTTGATAAGGTGATCAAAATGTATGGCTTCGTTAGGAACGGAAAAGAGCCTTGCATCTACAAGCGAGCTTCCGATTCTGTAGTCATCTTTCTTGTTCTGTATGTGGATGACATACTTTACCAGAAAATGATGTTCCAACTTTGCAGAGTGTGAAGCTATGGTTATCATCACAGTTCTCCATGAAGGACTTGGGAGAAGCATCCTATATCCTAGGGATGAAGATCTATAGGGATAGATTTAGAAGGTTGTTTAGATTGTCCCAATCTACGTATATCGATACCTTATTGAAATGATTCAATATGAATAATTCTAAAAAAAGCTATCTTCCGATAGGCCATGAAATTACTCTTTCCAAAAAAGATTGTCTGATAACTTCTGAGAAGAGAGAGTGCATGAGTAGAATACCATATGCCTGGATAGTGGGATCTATCATGTATGCTATAATATGTATGAGGTTGGATGTGACCTATTCACTAGGGGTAGTGAGTAGGTACCAGTCTGATCCAGATAAGAAGCAGTGGAAGATTGCGAAAATAATTTTTAAGTATTTAAAAAATATTAAAGATCAATGACTTATCTATAGAGACACTAATCTGAAATTTATGGGATATACTGATTTCAGTTTTCAGTCAGATTGTGATGACAGCATAAATATGTCGGACTACGTATTTTCTTGAATGAAGGAGCTGTTTGCTGAAAAAGTTCTAAGTAACATATTGTGGCCGATTCTGTATGTGAAGCAAAATACATTACTGCATTAAATACTGCAAAGGAGGCGGTGTGGTTGCAAAAAATCATCACCGAGTTGGGAGTTATACTTTCTATTGATGGACCTATTCTGCTGTACTGTGATAGCTCCAGTACCATAGCTCAAGCGAAAGAACCAAAGTCGCACTATCGCACCAAGCATATTTTGCGTCGCTATCACTGGTGCAAGAGATCGTGAACCGAGGTGACGTCGAGCTTTAGAAGATCGACAGAAAGAAGAACTTAGCCGAACTCTTCACTAAAACTCTCGAGATCAAAGAGTTCAATGACTTTAAATAGAAGATGGGTATAAGATACAACCTCGATTGGCTTTAGTCCAAGTGGGAGTTGTTGAAAATTATCCTAAAATCAATCGTATGATGATTGAGTTCCTCTTTGTATATGAGTTATTGATTAACAAATAATAGTTATTCTGACATTTTTCATCATAAAATTATATCTTTTTTGAACTCTTGTGCTATGATGAAGTCCTTAAAACTATGTTAGTGTACGATAAAGAAAAAATTTATTGTATAGTTCTTAGACATGTTTGCGATCAAATGATATGTCATTACAGGATGATGACGTTTATCGAGTGGAGGTCGTTGTGTGTTATATGAGTTGGTTGTCCTCTTAACCAAGGAGTATGGTGACACTGATATGGCATACAGATGAGATGTAAGAGTACATCGTCACTGAACAAGTGACTCACCTGCTGAGCATTCTACTGTCAAGAGCTGCTCGTAAAATATATGGGTATAAGTGTCTTTCAGACCTGAGATCACTATAGTGACTTGCAAGCAACTCATTGTGCTTTGGTGTCGAACTATCTGAATTTCTAATACAGTGATGGAAGGCTACTGGGTATAGTCGAGTACGTGCGAAGTCTGTGTGTGGATCAAGATGAGATTGACCCCTCCAAATTATTGGAGTTGATGTATCACTGTATTTTAAGTTAGTAAAATCTTGGTCAGAATAATCCATGAGATAGATTTGAAAAGTTGAAATACAATGTGGATGAAGCAATCTCGGTTGACAATTAACTTGAAATTATTCTAGAGCATTCAGGATCAAAAGGATGAATTATGTGGTAACCATGTGTATGGATTCTGAAATATTTTTTTATGATAATTTGACCTATCTAGATGTCGGAAACCATTGCTAGATAGTATCTCGATTAGTGCAGGAATTGGTTCCTGTGCTACCGGCTTAGTGTTTGAACCTATGGAGTCACGCATACAAGTTAGACAAAGTAGGAAGGAATTGACCTATGTTTATATATCTAATTTAGAAGTACTTGACTTGATTGAATATATAAGCTAACTTGATTGAGAATTAAGTTATAGGTCAAACAGAATTGAAGAGTTGACTATGTCTAGCTAGCACTACAATGAGGTTCAGGTTCGATCTCAAGGATGAACAGTTTCTAATCTATGATCCATGAAGCATATGAAAGATTGAATTTAAGTACTAATTAATTTTTGATTAGATCTGAATTAATTAGACTTAATTAGATCTAAAATTTTAAGTTAGACTTGGTATAAAAATTCTAATGAGTTTGGGATTGACAGCCTTTCGAAATTGTTTCAAACCAGCTTCGAATTGGATCCGTTTTGGATAAGATATGAGAAATCCTTCTTGCACTGGGATACTCCTCTCATATGGGCCAACCAACACCTAGAATGGTGCTGGTTTGGGGCATCCCATATGGGTGAAAGATTGGGTGCAAAGTAGTTGTCATAAGTAATGGCAATTCTATCTCATGTAGAAATCCTTCTTTCATGAGTATTAGACTGATTCAATTCAGATTTGAGTTAGGAGTCCTATACTTATTGGGTTATGGGATTCATCTACAAATAAAGAGGGTCTTTACCTATGGATGCATAGCAAATAGCAAATAAATTAGATTGAGAGAAGAGAGAAAGATAAAGAGAAGCGTGTAAAGAGAGAAGTCCTTCTTCTTCTCCTTAGCCTCTCCCCTTTGGTGCCGCCCCTCCTCCCTTGGGTGTGGGCTCTCCTTGGGCGTCCCATCTGCTGATATGAGGTATCACACCAGCACTTCTCCTCCCTCATTTGATTGGATTGCGAAGATCGAAGTTTATCCTGCTTTCCTGCGGCGTCTGACGTGCATGCGAAGTAGAGAGTCTGCACTTTCAAACCTCCACGAAGGTTTAATCTAGATTATTTGAGATTTGATCTCTGGTTACACTGCTAATCAGGTAAAGATTTGATCATTATTCATGTAGATTAATAGAAAAATTTTTAGATGCAATCTGGGTCATCCGATGAGAAACAATTTTCCTTTCCTTTAGATGTATGGAGGAAACAGTGACTCACATCTTTGTAGAGTGCATTTTCACTAGATTGGTATGGAAACATTTTACAAACACTTGACAAATGCCATTATCGGAGTGTACCATGGAAGGTTTATGGAATCAATGGAGATAAAGAATTCCAGCGGTAGAGAGGAGAGCAACATGGGATTGTATGGTATCAATGGTCATGTGGAGTCTTTGGATAGAAAGAAACCAATGAATTTTTAATATGAAAGCAAGAGCCCCCATTAAAATTGTAGAGGCAATTAACTTTCTGCTAAACGAATGGACATCGTAGGAAACTAATAACAACAGTACGTCAACCAGCTTTCAAGTGGGAAACATCACAAGTCAATAGGACAACTCGATGCAAGGGATAGTGCCACATCAAATGGTGCTTTTAAACGAGAAAGGTGACTGAACCAGCAG
This sequence comes from Elaeis guineensis, assembly GCF_000442705.2. Classification (NCBI taxonomy): domain Eukaryota; kingdom Viridiplantae; phylum Streptophyta; class Magnoliopsida; order Arecales; family Arecaceae; genus Elaeis; species Elaeis guineensis. Next base: position 22,088,799 of record NC_026005.2, read on the forward strand.
TTGAAATCCAGATGAGGCAGGGCTAGATAGGTTCAGATAGAGGGTTGACACGGTTTCTTCTCAAAATTCGGCAAAAATAGCACTAATTAGGATGTGCAGGTTTTTGAGTTCTCACCGAGTTTCTGTAGGAATTTTGAAAGACAGTTATCAGATTTCATTACTTTCAGACTTCAAATTTCAGAAACAAATCTAAGATAGAAATAAATTTTCAAATATTATAGTTTGCTACTCTTGAAGTCATTCTTCAGTGTTCTACTTTCTGCAGAAATTGTTATAGTGTTCAGCTTTCTAAATTTTTTCTGATGGTGCTGTATTTCAGTTGGTTTTTCAAATGTTTACAGGTTTCCCTGCTCCCTCACTTAGCCATCTCCGCTATGGTTTCTATATTTTCTATACTCTCTTCTCATTCAAATAAAAACAAGATGGTTTATCCTCCCTTTTCATCAAAAAAAAAAAAAATACTAAATATATGAAGTTTTTTGTTGTTGTCCTAAAAAGATAGTTATAGTATGTATTCTTTATTTTCATATTTTACTAAAGAATAAATACAAATTTGGAAATAAATCACATTTATCTGATTAGTTTTGATTACTTCACTCTTTTTTCATCATCTCCAATTTTACTTGAAGCAGTCAATCCTATCATGATTTACACTCAGACTTCACAAGTACTTGACTATACGCAGAAATCTTTCATTATCGAATTAGAAATTCAAATAGTCTAACATCAAAATATAGTGAGTTGCTTACAAGTCACTGAGGTAGTCTCAGATCAAGAAGACACTTATACCTATATCCCATCAGAGCAATCTTTGACAATAAAGTGCTCCGAAGTTGGTCACACTCAGTGAAACGTACTCCTGCATTTTATCTGTATGTCATATCCATGTCATCACATGTCTTGGTTAAGAGAACAACCAACTAATATGGCACACAACGATCTACACTCGATATAATTATCATCCTTGTAACAATTATATCATTTGATTGCGAGCAGGATTTAAGAACCACACGATAAATCCTCCTTTATCATTTTGAAAGTAGCTTTAAGAACTTCATCCTAACATATGAGTTCTATTTAGAAAGATGTATTCCTTATGATGAATCTGTCAAATAATATTTATCATTTTATAATTTATATACATGTATGGAGTATAATCACCTACAACCTAGATGATTGATTTTAGGACACATTTTTCAACAAGATCTTTATGGGGGGTTCTAGATTAGCATTGTCCTGTAGGAGACCTAGCTCGATTTTCTTGAGGTAGAGTCTGAGAGCGGCGAGGCCTCTAGTCAACTCATCGATGCTGCAAGCATCGATAGTCTTTCTTCTTTTCCTGTTTAGTTTTTGGCCGTGATCCGCCATTGTAGTTCTCCCCTTATTGATCCTAGGCTTCCTCTACTTGGGCATATCCGTCCGCTCCAATATTTCGGTGAAACCCTTTAGATATTTTTTGTTGAGCAAGAAGAGGAGGTCGTTTTGAAGAAGTCCAGTTTTTAGTGTGGTTATTGCCACAGATTGGTCTAAGTTCTGCACTTCCAAAGTTGCAGCATTGAAACGATTGGTATCATCTCGAAGTGGATTGTTCTTCCACTACTTTATGCTGACGAGAAAGTTTGAGTTACGATGCTACCAATGACTATTAATAAAGTGTGCAACGAATATCTGACTTAGTTGATGAAAGTTGTCCATGGTGTTTGGTTGCAGGCTCGAATATCAGTGGCGAGCGGCCTTTCTCAGAATCGAAGGACAAGCTCGACAAAAGGTCCCATCAGTTGCTCTCTGTAAAAGCAAGAGAGATTTGAAATTTTCTAAGTGATCCATCAGGTCAGTAGTTCTGTCGTACGGCTCTAACTACGACATCTTGAATCGGGGTGGCAAGGGTTCGCTCATAATCTTCTGGGTGAATGGTGGGTCGGTGTTGAAATCCAGATCGACATCCGACCGTTGTGATGTTTGTAGTGCATCGATCCGTTGTTGCATCTCCCAGAGCCTTTTTTTCAGATCATCCTATCAAATTGGGAGGTGACGAGGAGAAAAATAGCCCGGTGTCAAGTCTCTTCTCAAGATTGGAGTGGGCAATCGTCTACACCTGTGTCGGTCTAGGCTATTAGGATGGCTAAGACGGCTGGCTTCCACCCTTAGCCTACGAAGAACTCGATCTGTCAATCTTTCTCTAGCCGATTGTGGATTCTCTGAGATGGGATAAGGCTCGGTGTCCTACTGCATCTCCCTTATTGTGGCTGAAAGGGCTTATGCCTGCTAGATGAGACTGTTGTACTGATTTTGAGAGAACATTGGTGCAGCGGGTGGATTCTCTTAGATCGATGGTGGCGGCACATTCTCTAATAGGGCGTTGTTGACCTACCTGCCCTTAGAGTGGTGCGACATGTTCGATACATCCCTCCGTGTCTTCATGGCTATCTATGGCAAACTCTCTTCTCTCAGAATAGAACCCCGAAGTTAGTCGGGACCCTTCCTCTAGTACCAAGTGTTGATCCTGATCTCTGCACTTGAAGTCAGACTGCAGAGGTGAGGATAGCCGAAGTGACACTGTTGTTGGAGCTCTATCTGAATATATGCAAAAAGTCCTCACCAGGGTATTCTCCGGTGAAGACCCTTCGACACTCAAGTCAGGAGATGGAGAGCAACGAGAAAGAGAAAGTGGGAGTCAAGAGCTTACTTTGAGGGTCTCTATGCCTCTTTATTTATAGAAGAGGAATTGGAGCCATATACATCTCGGAGTCGTGATTGCTTTCTGGATTTAGTGTGTAGATCGATTCGGAGAAGTTATTTCCTTTTATGGGAGGCTCGATTGCGGACGAATCATTCTTTATCTAAACTTTTTCAATTTAGAAGAAAGGTAAACTCTGTCGAAGGAGACCGTAGCTTGATAGTGGATGAGCTAAAATAGCTCATCCACAACCAAGGTGAAACCCTAGGTAAGGACCGAGGACTGAGAACTACCGTCACTAGTTTGATGGTGTGTGTTTGACAACCTTTGTGTCTATTGTATGTACATAATCTAACCAGTGCCCATCTTCCATAGTTCGGCCAATGCCAAGGATGCATGTAGCGGAAGCCGAAGTGGAGACCCACAATAATAATAATAATAATAATAATAATAATAATAATAATAATAATAATAATAATAATAATAATAATAATAAATTATAATATTTTTTTTCTTTTTCTTTCTTCTTTGCTTCTAATCAAGAAGTAAAGAAATGATTTCTTTTCTTTCTTGAAATTCTCGATCAAGAGAAAAAAATATACTTTTTTTCTTTCTTTTTCTTTTCTTTTCTCTTCTTACCAATATTTTCTTTTCTTTCCCAAATTCTCAATCAAAATATAATTTACAAATTTTCTGCGAAGCTACAATATCTGCCCAACTAAATTTAAAAAAATAATAATAAATCCCAAATTGACTACAATTATACTTTTTTATGAAATTAACTACAATTATATTGGAGCCAAAAAATGATTTTGCAGTTGAATTTGTCAGAAAAAAATTTGCTAATGAATCTTTCTATGGAGATTAAATTATTTATGAGGCTACGATTTGGACATCACACAAACAGTCTGCAACGTAGTTGCAGTTGCTTCTTAATTCGTCGCATGTTTTGATTCTCTGTCTCTGGACTTCCTCATGTGGGTGGCATGCAAGAGAAGGGTGTCAGGTCTCATGCACGGCGTTGACTAAGTGGTTAGCGCACATCATGATTTTTTTTTTTTTTTTGTTGCAAACTATCTTACCTTTGGATTACAATATTTAAGTTGTCTAAGGGAGCCTTGCATAAATCTCCTTTGTTATAATTTGTCAGTCCTCTTCTCTCCTCAACTCAATTCCACAAGTCTGGTTGGCTTAAAAAGTGCCACAGATCCAAACACCCGCCAACCACACACGGCTTAAACGAAACTAGCCTTAAGGGAGCCGTCTCTCCTCTCTTCACTGATCGTCCAAGCTCGGAGCTTTTTATGCCCATTAGGGTTTCGATGTCTGCTTCCTTTGCTCCGTCGCCATCCATTATCAAAGGTTTCTTCAAATCCGGCGACCGGCGTCTCAATGGTTGGCCTTAAATCCTCAGTCGGTTCGAATCTTCGTTCAATTCTTTACTATTGGACTGGATTTATTATTATTTTTTTTTTGGTCTTTTTTGTGGAAAGGAAGTAAATGCGGCATTCTGAGAAGAAATCTGGTGTCGAAAGGGATCGCCTTCTCGGTCTTCGGTTCTTTATTGAGCACCGATCCGGTTCAAGGTCCGATTTTTTTAGTAGCTTTACTTTCATTTTTAGTGTTTATATGTTGTTATGTTGTAATAATTTGGATTATTTCTGTGGGGAATTTCATCAAGGATGTCTGCTGGAAGGAGAAAGATTATTAAACAATCCCCTTTTTTATTATTTTTTTCCTCTACCTCTACCCCCCACCCCGGGCGAATGTTGGATTCTTTCACGGGGAATAGCATCTTTGCTGCAGTTAGTTTTGTCACACCTTGTAAAGGACAAAGGTGAAGTAAACCTCCTTTTATCAAAAAAAAAAAAAAAAAGTAAACCTCCGATTCTCTGTGTGTATCCAAAAGTCGCCAACCACCATGACGTAGAAGATATGCACTTTTCCACCATGACGATGCAAATTTTTAAGAGGACTCCTTAATGGACCCAGATTGCATGCGTTGTTAGGGGTTAGTTGGCTAACAGATTGACTATGGACTTATAATTATTGATTATTTACCTCCTGAAATTGTGATGATTATTACAAATAATGGGATATTGTGATATATTTTTTGCCAGTAACTTTATCTACATATTTTCATGAGTTTTTTAGTTGAAACCTTTTTAAGATTGAAATAAACTCGGAATGCATTAATCTAGAGTAACCGTTATAATTTTGGGGATGACCTGATAGTCCTGTTTTTTTCCCCGGTGTCATTCTTGTGCATGTCTTTTAGTATCTAGAATTGCTTTTAGGTTATTCAATCAATTTCAGATTCTTTTTGGTAGATGTTTAAAGACTGAATGACATATGGTAGCAGTTTTATATGGCAAATTTCGACTTGTATGCATAAAAGGGTTTTATCTTATGGTCAATCTTTATCATACACATGAGATATTTTTATTTCTAATTTCAATCAGTAAAACTTGGTCGGTGATAGAATTCTGCCGTAGAGTTTATCTTTATATTCGATTTGTATTTCCAGGAATGGACCAGTTACCTTACAAGCCAGAAGGCTATAATTTTTGGACATGGAAAGGTCGCAAGATACACTATGTAGAACAAGGACATGGGCGCCCGGTTGTGCTTATACATGGATTTGGTGCTTCAGCATTCCATTGGAGGTAAGCTAATGCTTATCCTCTTTTTACCTGGAACAACTGGCATGTAATAACCTGCAATAAGAATTTGATTTTGCATTTTCAAAAGCACATTTTTCTTGTTGATCCAAGAATATGAGTATGGTGTTCTGTTAACTATATCTAGACTTGAAAGGCTATGATTTTACTTTCTGATTAACAATTCTGTCTATCTTTTCTATATTCTATTTTCACGTTTTTGAGTATTGTAGGAACAACATTCTACTATTAACGTATACAAAATCTAAGTCATCTTGCTGAACAAGAAACTCAAGGATATTAGACTTTGCTTTTGGTAATAAAATACTGTATCTCCACATAATTTCCTAAATGAACATTATAACAAATGTTGAGTTGGTCTACTTCAACACATCATGATGTTAGTTATAGATTGTTGTTTGGACCAATATGGTGAAATACTTTCATTACTCCTTTTGCAGATATAATATACCAGAGTTGGCAAAGAAGTATAAGGTCTATGCCATAGATTTGCTCGGGTTTGGGTGGAGTGAGAAGGCTATCATTGAGTATGATGCAACAATATGGAGGGACCAGGTATCTGATTTCATGAAAGAGATTGTAAAAGAACCAGCAGTCTTGGTGGGAAACAGGTAAAGTAATGTTAAGCTGGCACTTCTCTTTTAGTTTTGATGTGACCATATGTACAGCTTGCTCCATCTTATTAAGTAGCGAAGAGGGTCATATTGTTATCTAGTCTGTTTAGTAGTCCATGTGCACCCAGAAAAATGCTCATTGCCTATGACTGCCTAACATTTTTAAATGCATAATTCGTTGGCTACCAATTCAGTGTATATTGATGTGGCCAAGTATACCTTATTGTACCAACAGAAGCTTATATAGAGCTCTAGCATTGGTTAATAGCTTATGTGAGGCTGATTCAAACATCTATAGTAACAAATCTTTTCTCACCTTCATGTGTGCAATTTTCCCCATGTACATTTCTTTCATCATGCTTGAAAGATCTTGATATGCAACGACATCCACCTTCCACAGCCAGTCTTTGTTTAGTAGTTAATTTCCACTTCTCTGGCCATAAGCATTAGCCGATCCTCAGCTCTTAGTTTGGTTTGATCATATTTGTCCAAGACCCTCCCCGCATTAGATTTATCTCTTAGTTGCTGGCTTAGTGTTCCTTTAACATATATAACTTTTAGATACATCTAATTTCCCATTAGTAGACTATAGGATTATTTCAGTGGTTCACTTATCTCTTTGCTTCTTTTATAGTTAGGGGCATTAGGAATTATGATCATGTAGCCCATGAATTGGTTATTGGAAGGAGCTTAGTGTCTGGTCTTCTACATACAACCCAAGTTGCACAACCACATTTTGCCCCCTCCCCCCACCCCTCAATCGTCCTTCAATCCGAGCTTTCCATCAATCTATATGCTATATTGATTGGATTAGTTTACCTATTTTTGCCAATCCATGAAAAGCAACTATTGTAAAATTTTCTTAGTAATTATCTTTTTTTCCCCAACCAATTTGTGGTCTTATTTTAGTGGATCACAATATCCAAGGATATAATTGTGATCCAGACTGCTATGCATTGAAGAGCACACTTAACACTGAAGCTGGTTTTAAAGGCTTTAGCTATGATGATTTGGAAAACCGCACAATATCCAACATTTTTTTACTTCAATTACTTTAAATATCATGGCCCTGCAGCCAATCTTTTTCTTATGACTATATTTTTCTATTAACATGAAAAGAGGTTTCATTTTTTCTTCCCTTGGAATCCCTAACCATGCCTTTCTGTTTATTCATCAATGACCATTATGAGAATACTTTTGGGAACAGCTGACTTTTAATTTGCACCTGCTTCTCAGTCTCGGAGGATTTACAGCTTTGATAACAGCAGCATATTTACCTCAGCTAGTTCTTGGAGTTGCACTATTAAATTCTGCTGGACAATTTGGCAACCCGAATGGACAATCTAATGGCAGTGATGAAGAAACAATCATAAAGAAGTTCATCATCAACCCACTGAAGGAAGTTTTCCAACGTATCGTTCTTGGGTTTCTATTCTGGCAAGCAAAGCAACCTGCTCGTGTTGAAAAAGTCTTGAAAAGTGTATGGTGATTTTTTAACTAAATTGTGGATCATTCTTTTCATTCTAATTTGCATGCAAAAATTACAGAATATCAAATTTATGCAGTGCTAGTTGGTCTCTGGAGTCACTTCCAATGTAGGATGCGATGCGTTCTACTGGTCGGTGCCTGACAGGGCCCAGGCCTTCCCAGGCCTTGATAAGTAATGTTCTGTCAGGAGCAGACCAATGGAAAAGTGCCTAATTCTAGAGGTTAAAAGTGGCTAGTTGAGTCCGGCAATTTTTATCACTGTAAGAAGCTGGTTATAAATTCCTACTGAGATGATGAGCTTGACACAAGATTTGTGTCTCTCTGTTCTGGAAGGATATGTTTCCTTCTAAAATGAGTGTCTGTTAAAGGGATCTTTCTTCATGTCTATGGTCATGTTGTCATGCTTGTTTAATTATCATCCATAGTTTCAAATCAAATTGTTCTTCAACAGCTCTTTGTAACCTTGTTTGTCCACGGCCATTGGATTATGGGCTTTCTAAAATGGTTCTGAATATTTAGTTGTCTATGACCCCATTATTCTCCTTCTATCTGTTTTTCATTGCACTTTTTGGCATCTCTCACATGAGCACGTTGTCCAATAATTCAGGTATATATAGATGCATCTAATGTGGATGATTATCTCGTGGAATCGATAACCAGACCAGCGGGAGATCCCAATGCAGGTGAAGTTTATTACAGGTGATGACATTAAACATATCATAGTCCAATTTTCAAATTCAAGGCTGGTAGAGTAGCAAATGTTGATGTTCAAAAATTCCAATGGAAGCATGATTTTTTTTTTTTTTTGTGTCAATTATTTAATTACTTAAAAAGGAACTAAAAAAAATGGTTACCCAATTTTATTCTTGTTGTAGATTGATGACGAAATTTATGACAAATCAGAGCAAGTACACCCTAGACAGCATCCTCAGCAAGCTGTCATGCCCGTTATTGCTATTATGGGGTGATTTGGATCCTTGGGTTGGGCCTGCCAAAGCAATCCGAATTAAGGAGTTCTATCCAAATACAACCATTGTCAATTTGCAGGCAGGGCATTGTCCACATGATGAGGTCCCAGAGCTTGTCAATAGTGCTTTACTGGATTGGTTATCTTCATTGCAGATTGAAGCCAGCCTCCAGGCATTGTAGTGATCCCATCTTTAATCACATCCACCATACTACTTGATTTATGTCATGCAGAGGATTGTCGTCACAGTATTCTTCAAATGCTCTGAAAATGTTTTGAAACATCAGCAGTTGCACTCATAGCAACTTTTGTAAATAAACAAATTTTGAGATTAACTATTGATTCTTATTATATATATATACACACCCAACTTCTTCTCAGATAATATTGCAGTACACGTTACCATGTGCTTATAAAGTATCAACGCATTGAAGGCATGCTGATAATTTCACCTAGAATAGTTTATGAACATGCTTATTGATATCTAGCCAAGCAATTCTTACTTTACAGGAGGCTAGATCATGTAGATCTTGCAATTTTGGTTCTGTTCCTAGCATTTCCTTGTGCTAAAAACGATCGATTTTACCTGATGCTACGCTTTGGTGGCTCTATCAGCATATTACCATGAGTTGGATGTTCTCGCTTGAGCTACTGACGTGGCAAGTTTGACGAAATAGCCTGGCTATTTGATATCATAGATATAAACGATCAATAGGTGTCCATAACATGGTTTAACTCTAGGAAAATCTGCAATCCATCTGATATTGTTGTTTACAATATGTTAGCACAGTCAATGCCATGTACATGAGGTTGATGGTCATGCATTCAAAATGGAGTCATGCTCTAGCTCTGTAGAACCAACCACTTATTAAGTAGATGCAATGACCTAATATAAAACTAATATATATATATAAAGTTGTGGGAGGATACTGAAAAAGGAAAAATCAATCCTACTATAACAGCATTTATCAATTTTTCTCTTCAAATTGCTGTTCCCGTCTTAGCTACAGGAGTCATTCTTTTTCTTGAGCATTTAAAGAAGTTTCAAGCTTTTAGTCTGACATGCTATAGATGCCATTTTTTTCATATTCTTTGTTCTTGCCAAAACCGCAACTCCTGGCGATTGGCACCTTACTTGTCCCTAGAGATTGGTACCTTAGTCCTTACTTGTCCCTATCACTGTAGACCTAGCATCCATCTCCTCCAATCACCATTATTTTTTAGCAAAATGATTGATCTAATGCTGATTTCCTTTCTTATCAGAATTATTAATAATTAAACTAGCATCCCGACAATAGCTTCTTGTTCATCAACCTTCTACTCAAAAATTAGAGTGGCAGAATCATGTTGTCTAGGTGGCTACAGAGATTGATGGTATGAGATTGGAGCATGGAATGGCACGGGCTTTGAGTTTCCTGATTCTTTCTTTATTTTCTTTTGATGTTTTTTGTATTTAGTTTATCTTCCATAGCCTTCTAAATCTTCGACAATGTTAATAGGATAATGCTCTTGTTTACCCTGTTCTAATACCTTTATCCGTAAATTTCCACCCAAATAATATTGGTTATTTTTTTATTGTTTATATTTTCATTTGTTATTATAGTTTTGATCATTATAATTGATTTGTTTCACTTTTTTTCAACAAAGAAAGTTTAATAGTTTAATGTTAATTAATAATAATGAGTATTCTTTCAAGCTTGACAAGGCAATGCTACTATCATAAATAAATAAATAAATGTCATGCTACTTAGGAGTTGCTGGAGACTGACTGCCTATGAATTAGACATTCTTGATGGTAAATTTGATGCTTTGTTAATATTTGAGCAGCCACTCTTACCACTTAATAGTACTCTACCGCTATTTAAATACAAATGTCTTTTTTCCTATTAATCCAGAGAATAGCAATGCAATAATAGGATACTTTTAATTCGCATCTTGAAGAGTTAAGTCTAAAGCAAAAGAAGCACTCATTTGTTACAGCAAATTTATTCATAGGTCACATTCGTGTAGTTTGTTTGCATAAACTAACAATTTAAGAGGATTCAAAATTTTTGATAGGAAAAAAAAAATTGTATTCATCTCTTTTGAATACGTATATGCAAAAGATGACGGGAATATATTGTTGATGTGAGGATCAACATAATTAGAAACATCATGTGGCATGCAAGCAAACATTCTCAAAGATTAAATGAAATGTCATGATACAACTACCAAGATATTGGGAGAAATCTACGGGTAGCAAGCCATACAGGTTGAATGAGGTTGAAGAATCAAAGTCACCAAAAAAGTGAGCTATAACATACAGTTGTTGTTACCAATAAATGCACAATATAAGCTTGAGCTCACTTCTAGGGAACAATTCAAAAGACCAGCTTCAGAGGCATTTGCAGATCTATCTATATTTTTTTCTGAGCCGTTAGCAAGTTCATGCTTAGAAAACATGTCTTGTTTAAAATGCTCATGGTTTTGTTCAATTAAGTGGTGTAGGTCTTAAGATCTTCAAATAAATAATGTTTGAAGTGGCAAATTGGATAAAAAGGTTTGTTCTTAGGCAGGATTTCTCAACTTGCAAAACTTATAAACAGGCTAATAGCTATTAGACCTCTTCTTTCTTCTCTCTTTTATTTTTTTTTTATTTAATCAAATATAGGAAAGGATGAAATTCTACCAATTCAATCACCTCCATAATAAATGTAATAAAATTCTTTATGCATTATGAATTAAGTTTTTGTTAATATAAATGCATATAGAATTTTTCTTTTTAAAAAAAAAGCTTATACAAATATAGAGCTAAATCTAAATTCTTGTTTACCTCTCGATCCCTCTCTAACAAAATTATTATTACCAACCAAACTCCATCTCTCATTTTAATTTTGTATGTTTCTTTATATATTTAATATTACTTAAAATTGTAACTAATTTGTTCTTTTTCACTAAACATGCATTGTTCATATCAATATGCTAATTTTTAAAAATTAAATAGCTCTAGAGAGGTAGTATGATTTGTTACATGTTAAATGGCTAGCTTATAGCCTTGATAAACTCATAAAAGTTGATTCTAGTCATCCCTGTTGAATCAATTAAATAGAGATTTTGTGAACTTGGATGGAGTTTGCACTAGAAAATCTCATTCCAACTCCAGATAGGGTTGAATTAAAGTTGAGCCTATATGCAACAACCGACCCTAACAATTCAGTCCAATACCCTATTCAACACTACTAAATCTGGTACATAAATAAATGAATTCATATTTATGTTCACATGAAAACATATAAAATTTAAAATATATTTTAGGTTTTATGGTTGTGTAAGTGCATTCAAATGAAATCCCAACCACCTCAGTATCTAATCTAAGAAAAACATCCAAAACTTTTTTCCAATGTTAAATTGCTTATACAAGTTGAGCTATCTTGTTCAACCCCAACTAGCCCAGCCCAACACCACTCTAACCCATATTTAATTAATTTTGATTTGGGTTGGGTTGGGTTGGGTTAGCGTTAGGAGTTTCTTGGGGATACTCTGAGACTTGGGAGCTTTTCGAACGACGGCCATGGCGATGGAGACGGGAAGCAAGAGCCGGATCCTGGTGATCGGGGCGACGGGGACTCTAGGGCGGAACCTGGTGAGGGCCAGCCTTGCGGCGGGGCACTCCACTTTCGCCCTCGTTCGGGAGCCCGCCTTCTCCGACCCCCAAAAGTCTCTCCTCCTCCGCTCCTTCTCCGCCGACGGCGTCAATATCCTCAAGGTCCTCTCTCTCTCTGTCCCTCTGTCTGCCATCCAAGAACATGGGCTCATGTTGATGGCTAACATATCTCACTGGAAGAAAACCTTCTTAGTCCGGAGGAGACATAAAAATTAGCTTTTTTTCCTATATATAAGGTTGATTTCGTGTTAGTTATGACTTAGGATCCTTATTTTGCTTATTTGTTAATATGTTTAATTGATCTAGGGTTCTTTACAAGACTTTCAAAGTCTTCTTGAAGCTGTAAAGCAAGTAGATGTTGTAATATGTGCAGTGCCATCAAACCAAACACTCAATCAAAAGCTTCTCATTCAAGCTATAAAAGAGGCAGGATGCATCAAGGTGAAAAATTTTGCAATTTGTTTGTCTGTTGAGAAAATTTATCTTCTGGCTTTTGTCTGTTGAGAAAATTTATCTTCGTCTGGCTCTTGCAACTCTTTGGTCAGTCTTGAGGCCTTTCTGAACCGACTGAATATGTTTCTTTGTTAACAAACCTCTAAAGTAAAACTCATGATGGAAGTATCCAGCACAGAGCATGAATTTGATCAACAAAACTTGTTCATTGTGTCAATGAAAATCTCCGAATGTGAATTGATTGCTTCTATACAACATCTTTGGGAACAAGAAATGCAATAGACTTACTATTTTTTTGGGGTGAGGGGAGGAGGGGGTGCTGGATTTTGCAATAATTCGATAAAAACATAAAACAGGCAGGTGTAAGAACATGCTCGCTTATGGACAAGGACATGACCTTGGATTAGTGTGAAAGTCAGTTCGGGGCTTATATATCTGAACACAGTTATTTCTCACAAGGCTTTTCTGGTATAGCTATGGCTTCATTGATTAACATATAAGTTACTTATGCTGTGCATATATGATATTCTCCTTTTTGTTTATATAAATTGCTTGATGGAAGGAGGAGCAGAGTAAACAATTATGCTCTTGCAGCAACAACAAACATGAGCTTACACAACTAATTTATTGGTAATGCTTATTGTATCATGATATTAATTGCTTAAAAGCTTTTTTTCTGCTTTAAAACTTTAGATCACCACTCTGATTGTAATTCCCCACACTTGTTTACCTCCTATGATTGGTTAATGAAACAGCTTCACAAAGTGGATTTTTTGTCAAGAGAAATAGCGTGCAAACATTGTCCTGCAACTTATTGTGTCTTGATTATTGAAATTGCTCCAAATGGCTGCAGAGGTTTGTTCCATCTGAATTTGGAGCTGATCCTGATAAAGTTCAAATCCTTGGCATGGACCATGGCCATTATGAGATGAAAACTGAAATTCGACGTTGTATAGAGAATGAAGGCATTCCTTACACCTACATTTCTTGCAATCTCCTGATGAGATACTTGCTTCCTTCACTTGTGCAACCAGGTCTCAATGCTCCTCCAAGAGATAAAATAACGATCTTTGGTGATGGAAATGTTAAAGGTCACTTGACAAAAATCTTAATGCTTAATATTACTTTTAATAGCCATAAAATAGAGTTTTTCTATTTTGCATAAACTCTTATAGTTGTATTTGCATTCTTGGAGCATTAGTGGCTTTCATTTATATTTCTTTTCCATGAATTGTGTTATTGTGATTGGTTACCCTATTTATATTAATACTTTTAGTGGCAATGTTGTGTGCAGCTGTCTCAATAATGGATATTGATGTTGCCACCTTCACAATCTGCACCATAGATGACCCAAGGACACTAGATACGGTATTATATTTGAGACCCCCAGGTAATGTCTATTCGATGAATGAATTGGTTGAAATGTGGGAGATGAAAATCGGAAAGATGCTTGAGAAGGTTTATGTACCAGAGGAGCAACTCCTTAGAATCATTCAGGGTATGTTAAAAACATGGTAACTTGTTGCATATGGCCAATGGTTTTGATGAGTATGTAACATCTTCTTATTGACATTTGTTAATAGAAATATGGAAGCAAAAGTTTTAGTCTATTACTTGTTTCTGTTAATCTCATAAAATAAAGCACTGAGGATTGTTAAATTTAAAATTATCCACAAGAGCAAATTGTATATTTATATAAAACAAATTATAAATGATACACTGATGTGCAAGAATACTTACAATATAACTTCTCTGCAAGCTCGCAGCATGCGGACTTATCTTTATAGATGATTTCATTATTTCTTTTGCTCCTACTTATAAAATAGATCATGCTCAGTTGTTAATCTTCAAGAAACCTCTAATAGTAGTAGACTGCAAGACTGTAAAATGTCAACTCATATTTATAAATGATTTGATTATTCTTTTTTCTTCTAATAAGACATGTTTTGCTGTTTTGTTGTATAGTAATACAACTGTTTTAAATTGCAGAGACACCATTCCCAAGCAACAGGCATTTCATTTTTATTTATTCTGCTTTCATAAAGGGTGATCACACATACTTCAGCATTGACTCATCTGGCTTGGATGGATGCAAACTATATCCACATGTGAAATACACCACTGTGAGTGAGTATTTGGATTCTCTCTTGTGAGAAACCTCTAATCAAAGTTTGAATTGTTCTGGTGATTTCACTCTTTCTTATCTCTTAATGTACTGTATTTTACCATACTTACTGTATTTTACCATGAAGACACCATTTTTCTCAATTTTATGTTACATTCTTTGCTTTATGGAACTATGTATAATTATTTCTGTTGCTGAGATAAGATTTTATTTTTGAGATCCCTCTTTCTAAGATAGGATTTACCAATAACCATAAGTATCCTTTCCCCAACAACTACCGGAACTGGATACATATGTCCCATGAACTTTGTATGCTTCTTGAAGTTCAATATCAAGGCCGTCCACTGGTAACATGTTCTTGGCCACCTGTGGTAGTGCTTGATTTCAAGCTATCTGAAGAATCTTCAGGGATAACTGCAACATTATTCCAATTAGAGCTGCTGCCATCTCGAGACTTTCCTTCCAGCCCAGATAAGCTCCCTCCATTGTGATTCAACCGAGGTTGGCAGGTGAGACAGGATATTGGCAGTCCACCAAGGACATGAGGGAGGGGGAGTCTCTTCAGGCAGTGACTTGATGTTGCAATAACATTAGTAAGTATATATTATCAACTTCTGTCACAAAAGATGATAAATAATTACTACATTAATTTGTTGAACAATTGGTACTTTCAACAGACCAAAGGGGCAATGCCTCCAAAATTTGTGTTGCATAAAATGCTGATCTGAGATCCTAAAAATGTTAAGGAAAACCCAAAACTAAAAATGATCCTCAATGGCCACAATAATGCAACTGGTTTGACATTATTATTAAAATTATTTTAGTAAGGAAAAAAGATAAAATAAACAAAAGCTAATCATCCAGATAATGTTTCCAAACACAAAGTAGGTTTTACATTATCAACAGAAACGACTTTCCACCAACATTTTTGGCCAACTGGTTGAGATAATGCTTTGGAAGTCAACAAAAACCTTCAGGTTATCCACAGAAACAACTGGCCACCAACATGTTTGCCCAACTGACTAATGATTTTATTTTTTCAAAAAATATAACTTCATTAAAACTGATACTGGTACTCCAGAAACTTAAAGAGTTGCCAAATTGTACAATTAAGACATCCATGTGCATTAAATTGTAATCTCCATCTTCACAAAACCAAAACAATTGTATGGATGGAGCGGGCACCCCTGCAATAACCTGTAAGAATTCAGCGCTAACATTTAGTTTCTATTGCAAAAGATAACAAGACTAATTGCCTTATAATTTCGATAAAGATATTGGTACTTTGAGCATAAAGAAAGAGTGACAATATCATGCTAAGTTATCGCTAAAGGATATGCATGAACAACAGGAACCCGAGAAGCGAAACAAGAAAACAGGAAAGTTCAACATAATTGTATACCATGAGAACGAAAACGATTTATCTTGACAAATACATGCAATGTAGTGTAGTGGAATGAGCAGTGAACTTTTGGGGCATCATGCTTTGGTGGCAGAACCTCTCTCTTCTGAGGTGGTGTTGGAATCTATCATCCATCTCACTTGTTAGTTTGAATACATCAAAATTACGACACACAGGTAGCCATATTCTCAATCAAAATGATCAGATGCCGACTATAGCAAGGGCGGGAATCGACTCTTTTGACAAATCCAAATCTATGACGTGATCTCGCTTCTCGTCTCGCCCAAATGCCTTGTGTCCGCGTCCCATGGTTGAGGTTGCTATTTTACCATCTTTGAGAGTTAATCGAATTCCCGAACTGAGCTACATGTCCAATTCTCTCCTCTCCGATGAGCTTTATTCGAAGACATTTCAAAGCACGGGCGGGCGCCAGTGTGAGAATGGGAACAGTTTTTGCTATCAAGATGGAGATTAGAAAGGATCAGATTTAACATCAAGCTTCTTGCTAATTCAATAATACACTGATCTTATCCCGCAAAATCCTGGAAAGAATTGAATTGCTTTAATTTTTTTTCTACGACAAACTTGATTTATTTTTTGAAAAAATCTCCAAAAAAATGATTTCACGAAGGAAAAATAAGGAGAATAAAATGTGAATACATCAACATCAGTGGACAACCCATTCAGCCACCCTCCCTTCTCCAACAAATGCCCTTTTATTGACGCAAAAATTTGTCTATGGCCGAAGGCGACCGGGACCTCCAAGAAAAACTCCACCGAAGATGGCTCCGACAGGGATCCTCCGACACTCAAATCAGATTTATGCGCAACAAGTGGGAAAGAGTGTTTACGACAGGGAGAGAAGACGTACCTTCTGGATTCTTCTATTTACCTTTATATATAGTGGGTGGTAGAAGCCATGGGAGAACATAAATTGTCAGACATATTTTGTCTCCTATTATATTCTTGTGAATTGTGCCTAGCAGTATTATCTTATGGCACATGGGGAGCCATCCATATTAATGGCATAAGCTGATAAGTGACAGTTGGATGGCGTGAAAAGCTTACTCCACTCATGATCACCCCCATATATTAATGGGATGATATGATGGATCATAAAAAAGCCTCACAGGAGCTAATGGCTGAAATTGGTAGTGGAAGCCGATATTGGGATCGATCGAGCACAGGAGCACGATCACTTACGAGCGGAAGCCATGTATAAGAGGTTCGGCTTTTGCTTGGTCTTCCTCTCCCACCATCTTTTCTCTTTCTCCTTTCTTTTTTTTTTGTCTTATATTGCTGCTCATGGAGGGATAGGATGAGAAGAAAGGAGGCAATTAATGTCTTTGTCAGACTTGACTCAGAAATTCTCCCCCATGTCTCTGGCCAACACCAAAAATATCTCCAACAGGAGCCTAGGAGAGAGAGAGAGAGAGAAAGAGAGAGAGAAAGCTTCAAAGTCCCTTTCTGTCCCTCATGATGCCTTTGAGAACTGTGCTTGACTCTTTGATTTTCTAAGACTAGTGAGTGGTGCCAGATGGAGAAGGCCACTGCCTTTATTAATAATGTGAGCAGGCTATCATGAAAATGGCAAGTGAAGAGGATTGCCTTTATAAAAAGGGATGACATGACCACCTTCTTTAATGGCCTGACACGACAATTGTTTAGAGATTTTGGATTGTGGTTATTGGGTACTTCAGCTGAACCAAAAATTGAAGGAAGCAGGCCTTAGCATCCGATGTCTAGGTGTCATGTCTAGGCCAGCGGTCATAGATTTGACTGAAACGGAGATCGACTATCAGGACCAAAGTGGCCGGCCGAAGTCGAGATCAGCCTCATAATTTATCGCTGCTAGGATCATGCTTATTTATCACGTTGGGTTGGCATTATATTAATAATTTTGCATGCCACCTATCACGAACCGTCTTCTTATCTGTGTCTTCGGTGTGACTAGGGTATCACCCCCCAACATAAGCCTCCTACTCCCTGGCCTAAGTGGGGGTCAGGGCCAAGGAGTACAAATCAATGTTTTAGTTTTGAAGACACGAGTCAGATCCCGATTTTCCAGTTAATACGATATGGGATCAGCTCCACATCCTCGTGCATCTCCGACTTGCATCGCTGATCTCCCCCAACTCGCAATCTGAGCCCAACATAATACATGAATACTTTCTTAGATAACGTACCTGAGCTCATGCGAAGCCTTGAAGGCCTTGTTACCCCAATCCTATATTTATCAAGAAACTAATTACATTTGCCATGAATCAAAAGGAACAATATCTGTCCTACATGCACTGAATATGGAAATCTTCTCAGGTGATGGATTTATAGTGGGGATCAATCCAGCTGGAGAGGGATTTGTTGAATGGGCGCATACAAATGTATTGGCCAAAGAGGGTTCGGCCAGAGGGGTGCAGGAACTCGAAGCGACTGTAGCCATCCAGTGGTTCAATCGAAGGGGTTCGGCCAGAGGGGTTCGATCGGAGGGGATCGATCAGAGGGGTTTGGCGCTGCTAGTGGCTCCGACCATATCGAGGGTGCACAGAAGCTCCTCGGATCTGCAGATCCGATAAGGTTTGATGCCGACGGATGTCTAGGGAGGGCTTCAAAGCTCTCATCGCCAAATTTCGTCATGCATGGAGGCACACGAGAGGGGGGTTCGGCTGCACAAAAATGTGCAAAAGTGCACGGAGGGTGCACAAAGGGAGTCCGCAGGGAAGACTACAAGCCGCTGTGAGTAGTTTCGAGCCCGCCACTGGATGCTTGGGGAGGTTTCGATCGGAAGGGCATGCATGGAGGTGTCGACCAAAGAGGGTTCAATCCAAAGGGTGTGCAAGAAAAATCGACCACGGTGGGGTTTGTCTGGAGCACAAAGAGAGCGTCGGACCTCTAGATCGCCATGGAGAGGGATCAACCCTGCACGAGGAGGGTGCTAGACCCCGAGACTGCTGCTAAGAGGGGTCGGTGCCGCCCAATACCTCTCGTGATAGATCAATCAGTGGGACCTAGCATCGCCTAGAGGGAGATCGGTCGATAGGGTCTGGTGTAGCTCAGAACACGCACAAAAAAAAGGGCAAGATCCGACCACTTGGAATCAGGCCGATCGGGGGATGTCGGGATCTTCTAAGCTCGTGACAGCTGGGGGGCTTCGATGTCCACACCAGAGGTTGGATTGGCCAATGAAGGAGCCCTGGGTTGGATCGACCGATGTCGGCGAGAATGGTTGCCCAGAAGGAGTAGCTCGTGGACGACGTACGGGAGGAGCGGTCATGCAAAAGAGATGGAAGGCTTGGTTCCCCCACCCCATTTATTATGATATTTCTTTTTTTTTCTTTCTCTATTTTTTTTTCTCTACCACCTTTTATGGCTCCTCCCCTTTTGCATTTTATTCTATTCATCTTGTTGTGCCCCAAGAGCAGTGAGGTGTTTAGTATTCTAATGCACAGTATGGAAGTGATTAAAGATGTGCAGGTGCTTCGTGCTGGGGGTGAGTCCTGCGATATCGAATGGATAATTTCAAGATTATCCACAGTGAACACGAAGATACAGATGGAACTTCGGGCCCCCACAAGAGACTTTGGCACCATTAAAGGCTAGACCCATTTTTGATGTTGGCCATGCATATAGGAGAGGGTCGAGCACTCATGGGGATCCATGCATAAGCGATCTTGTAGGATACATAGGGTCCTCTTTTTTTGTAATCAAGCTATTGTCAAAATATATTAAAACTTCTCATCTCTGTATTTATTGCTTCGATTTCTTCACATTGTTGCTTTTCAGACCGAAGAGTTAGGTCTTTGGCCCCTCACCGAAGAGTGGGATCTTTTGGCAGCAGGTGGCTTCAAACTTGATCATGGATAAATATGCGGACGTGCATGTAAGGAGTTTGTGATACAATCACAACCTAACAAATACATAAGCATCTAGATCGAGGTCTTTATCTGTACTTCCACCATAGTGGGGACTTCATCTGCACTCCCACCATTATGGGGGCTCTGGCTACTCTCCCGCTAAAGAGCGAGGCTTTGCCTGCTCTTCTACTGAATAATGGAGGCTCCATCGACTCTTCTACTGAACAATGAGGACTTTGGCTGCACTCTCACTGAACAGTGAAGGCTGTACTTTCATTAAGTAGTAGGGGCTCGACTGCTCTCCCGCTAAAGAGTGGGGGCTTTGTTTGCTCTTTCACTAAATAATGAGGGCTCTACCGGCTCTTCTACTGAACAATGAGGGCTTTGGCTGCACTCTCATTGAACAGTGAGAAATTTGATTGTACTCCCATTAAGCAGTGGGGGCTCTGGCTGCTCTTTCTCTGAAAAGCAGAGACTTTGCCTACTCTCTCCAGGGGTACAAGTGGCCCTTCATACCCTCCATAGAAGTTATAAGTTCTGTTAGAAAGCTCTTGGATCCTATTTGACTCCTCATTAATTACTTTGGCTTGCACCTGAGCTCTTCTTCAGTTCGAGCTTATTTTTTCTTTAGATCAATCTAATTTTAGACTTCAATTGGTTTAGATCTGGCTTCGAATCAGACATGATCTGACTTCGGATTGGTCTGATCTTGGAGTTCAGATCGACCTAGTCCTGGGCTTTAGATCGATCTGGTCTTGGGGTTCGGATCAACCTTGGTTTTGATGCTCACAGGCTGTAACTTTTTCAAAAGGAGAGAAAATGAACTAAAAGGTGAGAGCTTAAGAACCTCTTACCAAAAAAAATTTGTGCAAGTCATTTGAAGCTTGCTTCTTCTTTCGATGTGGATTGCATGCCCCTATTATCAGACCTGATCAGGAGTGCTTGCAGGGGCATTTTTCAAGCCATTAGATTTGTGGTAGTGGAAGAGGATGCACTTGAGCAGTTGGGTTTGGCATCATTTACGGATCATTTAAGGAGCTTTCTTGGAGAAGTCCCTCCTATCCTGATAAGAGAAAGAAAAATATATTTATAATAATAAATAATGGAGTAGGTATAGAGTCTCATTATAATGAGGTATGGATAAGAGAGGGGAGATCAGGATCAGTTAGAAATTTCTTGCATATTTCTACTCTCTTTTCCCATTAGTTTCCAACAGACTCCTTCCCCTTCTCTTTCTCCCTCTTCTTTTATCGCATATTTGAAAAAAAGAAAAAACCATGTGAAGAGAAGGAGGGTCCCTCAAGCAGGAGGAAATTTCTTCCGAAGACTGAACATTTGGCCAATTTTTATTTTTGAAGATATGATATCGTTGGGATGGCGTAATGGAGTTTCTGTGATCACTCCTTATGAATGAACTTGCATCCTTCTGATTTGAATTATTTGCCCTCCATTCTTAGATCTAACCCAAAGAGCTTAAATGATACTGGTGCCTCTCGTTTAACAAGAGCTTGACAGTATGGACCATCTTAGTTTTTTTGGAAGTCAACAGAGGGGGTTGTGAGGTTGGAGGCCTATAGAGTGGGTTGTGGGACGCCTCCGGTGAGTAACATAGAGCATAGTTTACAGCCAAAAGTCCCACCAGTGAGGAAGCTCTCTGTGGCGGCATAATAGTAGATAAGATGCTCTTTTCCAAAGGTGGGCAGTCACATGGCCGGTTGACGCGAGTGCGAGGGAGCTCGACCCTCCTAGCGCCAATCTGTTGACGCAAAAATTTATCCGTGGCCGGAAGCGCTAGAGCTAGATAACGTCTGATGGGTCGACGATGGCTGGACTTGCAAGAAAAGTTTCATCGGAAGTGGCTCCGGTGGATCTAACGAGAACCCTCCGATGCTCAAATCAAATTTATGCGCAGTAGGTAGGAAAGAGCATTTACGAGAAGGAGAAGAGACATACCTCTTGGGTTCTCCTGTTTACCTTTATATATAGTGAGAGGTAAGAGCCGTGGGAGAGCATAAATTGCCAGAGATATTTTATCTCCCATTATATTCTTGTGAATTGTGCCTAGCAGTATTGCCTCATAGCACATGGAGAGCCATCCATATTAATGACAGAAGCTGATAAGTGACGATTGGGTGGCATGGAGAGCTTACTCCACTCATGATCACCCCCATATATTAATAGGATGATATGACGGGCGATAAAAAGGCCTCACGGGAGCTAATGGCTGAAACTAATGGTGGAAGCCGATGTTGGAATCGGTTAGGTACAGAGAGCACGATCACTTACAAGTGAAAGTCATGCATAAGGAGTTCGGCTTTTGCTTGGACTCCCTCTCCCACCATCTTTTCTCTTTTTTGTTTCTTTTCTCTTTGTCTTATATTACTGCTCATGGAGGGATAAGATAAGAAGAAAGGAGGCAATTAATGCCTTTGTTAGACCTAGATCAGGAATCCTCCCCCATGTCTTCGGTCAACACCAAAAATACCTCCAACAGGAGCCTAGGAGAGAGAGAGAGAAAGCTTCAAAGTCTCATTTTGTCCCTCATGATGCCTGTGGGAACTGTCTGGCCCTTTGAGACTACAACAAAATAGGGTATTTTCTAAGGCTAGTGAGTGGTGTCAGGTGAAGAGAGCCATTGCTTTTATTAATGATGTGAGTAGGCTATCATGAAAATGGCAAGTGGAGAGGACTGCCTTTATAAAATGGATGACATATGATCACCTTCTTTAATTGCCTGACATGACAACTGTTTCGAGATTTTAGATTGAGATTGTTGGGCACTTCAGTCGAACCAAAAATTAGAGGAAGCAGGCTTTGGCATCTGATGTTTAGGTGTTATGTTTGGGCCAGCGATCGTAGATTTGACTGAAATGAAGATCGACTGTCAGGACCGAAGTGGTCGGTCGAAGTCGAGATCAGCCTCACAATTTACTGTTGCTGGGATCATGCTTATTTATCACATTAGGTTGGCATTATATTAATATTTTTGCATGCCATCT
The DNA here is from genome assembly GCF_000442705.2 of Elaeis guineensis. NCBI lineage: Eukaryota > Viridiplantae > Streptophyta > Magnoliopsida > Arecales > Arecaceae > Elaeis > Elaeis guineensis. The sequence continues at coordinate 22,111,699 of NC_026005.2, forward strand.
GTCATGAATCCTCTTCTTGTCTGTATGTGACTGGGGTATCACCCCCTAACACCTTCCAAAACAAAAGGTAGAGTGTAGAGCCTAATATCAGAACCCCCATCTCTATCCTCCAAATGCTACTCCTGTTCAACACTACATGCATTAGCAATCACATTGGTCGGCCATCAACATCTATTCCTACTTCGAGTGATCGAGTCTTCAATGGTCTAGGGGCTCGTTGCTTTCCCACAGCTCCTGTGTTGAGTTGGAAGGCCATGTCATGCTGATGGATGGAAACGGATGAAGTTTATCGTGCAGTTTCAATCTTGATGTCGAGTTTGCTAACCCTTCTCAAGCTCCATATATGGTCCACAGAAATTTTATGAAACAAGAGTTACTCTATACATTAATTGACATAAAACTGTTAGTGGATTTGTTGCAAAAATGTCCAACTCCAAGTTGTTCAACTTCAATGATATTGAGTTTCTCGATTCTTTACCTTTGTATTATCTAAATTTATTTTATTTCAATCATTCCATATATAACTGAAAAATAGGAAAAGTTTTTGAAGAGCCTGATGTCCAAGAAGTATATGATAAATACCATGAAGGGCCACTCTTTTGTAGGTAAATATCATGAAAAAATTGATCAGCTTTTTCATTGACTAACTTACCCATATTCTCATACTTTTTAAAGTGGATAAGTTATTTTTCACAGATATCATTATCCATAAAATAGAAAAAAATCTTACCCACCTAAAGGATGACTAAATCATTTTTCCATCAGCAGTAAAGTAGGTATTTAATTTTATTTCTAAAATATCCTATTCTCATTTTTAATACCTCCATCATTCAATGCTAGGGCTAGAAACTGGTCAGACCGCATCCCTACTTGAGTCCAGTCCGAAATATTTTTTCGAGCTTCAGATCGAGATTAGGTCCGAAAATATCTTAAAACTTAAGGCTCATGCCCTAGGACTGTAAATGGGTCGGGTTCATCCTATTATATTTGTGCCCTAGAAGTCAATTGTTGGCTGACATATTTTGTAATTTTATAGTTTAATTTTGTACTTGTAATATTTTTTTATTATCAATAAAGAGTTTTTTCATTCTAATCATATTTATGTATCCATGATTTATCCTAAAAATTAATAAAGATGATTTTTGTATATTCTCAAAGTGTTGAGAATTTGAGACATACATTAATTAGTGATTAATTTCTAAATGCTCCCGATCAAAGGATCATCACAGAAGATAGTGATCAATCCATTTGAGATCGGTGCATGATTCATCTCCCTTATGGACAGATGAGTCTCGAGTCTACAGTGCAGGAACACTGAGGTGAGGGTGTGGATGGTTGTTAGAGAATAACTTGCACTGAACGTGACCAACACGAGAAACACATGAATGTCTACTCACTCATCAGAGATCTTCTCGATGCTGTAGTAGTGTGAGTGATCCTTTGACCTGCAGTGTCATTGGCTATTCGCAACGAACCTACTGAGTTTGACTGCACATTCTCTTGATCCCTAGCTATTCGGATTCTTACTGTGTATATTGACTTCAGTAGGTTCAAGTTTGTTGTTTAGAGTAGGATGTATTTAGATACAATCTATCGATCTTGGTAGAAAAGGAGAAGTCCTATGTAATTCACGAGATTGAGTTCAGAAAGTTCTTGACCAAAGCAAGTGTGAATACTGAAAAAAAATTTCACAGGATTCATAAATGAACTTGAGTCGAGTCAATCTTGCATATGACTGACAATGAAGACTGACGAGTTCTCTATGACCTCCGTCAAGTCAGGACTCATAATAGAAAGATTGAATCATACGATAACTGCACCTAGGGGTTCACACTTTCATTCTACTGGGTTGCCACTACATACTGCTAGGTGTCACTGATAGATTGTGAGACTCATCGGACATCATCTTAATGATCGATGACTCTCGAAAGGTAGAGTTAGAATTATTCCAATCCATCGAAAAAAATTTCGATGATATTGTGATGGAGATCACAATATATCTCACTATCGATAAAATGAAGCCTATGGGGTCACACATTAAGGGATTTAATATTGAATTTACCAATTAAACTTATGAAGTTCTAATTAGATTAGGATTTATTAAAATCCTATTGGATTTAAGAGAACCATACTAGCACATGGTTAAACCTAATTTTTCTCGAGACTTCAATTGGATCAAGTCCATTGCCTTGAACCTAATCTAAATCCATTTGGATTTAGTTGGGTACTTAATTATGAGCCCAAGAGGATTGGATTAAGTCAATGAGTTGGCTAAATTATCTTCTCATTATCTTTTCATTATCCCCTCATAGTGTGTGTGGAATTATTGAAAAGAAGGGATGGCACAATCCTCCATTTTTGGCAGGACAAAGGGATGCTAACCTTTTTGGATGGCATGAGGAAGAGAGAGGGGCCCACCCTCTCTCTTGCAATGGTATGGAAGGAGAGAGAGAGGAGCTACACCCCCTCTTTTGTGCAAGAAAATCCTAAGGGGGCACCAAGTGTTGGTGCCTCATCTACCTGCCCTATATTTTATAGGGCGCCCACTCAGATTGCCTTATCTAACTAGGGTGCCCTATATGCTTACCAAAAGGGGCTGATGTCCTGTCAATTAAGTTTGATTTTAATAAAAAAAATTAGATTAAAAAAGTAGAAATTCTTATTAGATAAGGATGTGCCTTTTTAAGTTAATTGGTTCCTGATTTGAATCAAGAAAAGATTTATATAAAGAGAAGGTCTCCTAAGGTTTTAGAAGTTAGTTATTTTTATTAAAAACCAGATCTCTCTATCTCTCCTCTCCATGCCACACCCTCTCTCTCTTCTCTTTCCAATGCCTAAGAGTTGGGTGTCTCGTCCTTCTACATGCCAAGAGGTGAGTTGTTCTTCTATAGCGAGAAACGAAGAGAAAAGGGCTGCAGTTCAAGAGTTGAATTACAGTCAAGATCAAAGAGTTGATCAAGGTTCTGAAGAGCTAAGATCCTACTTAAAGAAGAATGATCTATCATAAGAAGAAAGATTCAAGGTTGATCCCAGTGGATACCTGTAGAGGCTGGATACATATGTGGCTCGAGGATCTTTGAATCTGAGATCATCGGTAGCGGTGAATTTCTACCCATGCAAAGGTACTGAGATTTAATCTCATCCTTATTTTATTTTTCAGATTATATGCATGTCTTTACTTTGGAACTTAGGTAGGAATAGATGAGATCTAATACATGTGGGGTTAAAGGGTTTAACCCAATTATTTTTTCACTGCGATTGAAAAATTTTTGAAATCTATACATGCATCCTATCCGATTTTCTAACAGTGGTATCAGAGTCACTAGTTTTTAAAGACATATATAATCTGATTTTTATCTTAGATCTAAAAATTTTGATAATTTAAAATTAATCTTGTGCAGGTATAAGGTTATCCTAGTATAGGATTTACCCTCTATATTGAAAAGGTTGTCCTAACACAAGATTGATCGATTTTGAAAACTATTTTTGAAGTAATTAAATCAATCTTTTAGATCTAAAAATTGATGTATGTGATATGTCTTATTTCATATTTAGATCTGAAATTATAATGATTAAATGTTCACATCAAACTGGTATAAGGTTGTCCTGGTATAAGGTTTACCCCCTATATTGAAAAGGTTGTCCCAGTTTGATGCGAACTAATTTTTTGAAAAATATTTTTAAAATATTTTAATCATTATTTTAGATCTGATTATACATGTATCTGATATATATATATATATATATATATATATATTTAGTCTTAGATTTGAAATTTGATGTATATATGATACCTGGTTTAGTTAAATCTGAAACTACATATATATGATATATAACATTAGGTTTAGATCTGAAACTGTTTTCAAGATCACAAGCCACTAATGCATGCAATGAAACATAATTTAGGATTAGATCAAAGGGGCTCAAAGTCGAGTTTAGTTGTAGTTGGTCACATCGATTCATATTTTGACGTGAGTTAATTGATTCAAGATCAAATTTAGCTCAGTGGTTTGAATCCATTTCAATAGGTTAACCTGATCGATTCTAATCGATCAATTTGATATCTAAAGTAAGTATTTAGATAGTGGTTATTTAATTAGTTCTGTTGTCTAATTTGATCAATTTTGATTGGTATCTAAGAAAAGCAACAGGGGGACCCTCACTTATCTTAACTTACCTAGCTATCTTGGGAGATTCAGTTTCGTGCTAGATTACTTGTTGACTCGAGTTCACCCATACCGACTAGGCTGGTTAGACATGTTGATGTACTGACCTAAATTTGATCAGTCGGAAGTTAGATCTGCTGATTTAGAAGAGACCTAAATCTAAATCTCCTTACTAAATATTAAGTCTAAAGGTCTTTCATTGTTGTAGAGATGTAGGTGCCTTCCTGGTATTGATCGTTCTCGACTGGTTACAATAGTTCAGTTGCATCGAAAATGTATAATCACTTTATTGACATTTGATATTCTAGGATAGAGATAGAGTTGGACCCAATAATTGTTAGGTGAGGGTTCCAATCATGGCTTTGTGCCTGCTGGTGAACGATAGGTCTGACTTAACTAAGAAATGTGCCAATAACTGTTAGATAAAGCTACAGAACTTAGAGATCAAGTCCACTGCATCTTGCTTAGTGAAGTAATGGATAAAGTATTGTCTACTCATTGGTCTGTACTCATCAATAACTGTCAGGTGAGGTGTGTATAAATTAATGGGACTGCAGTACCAACTTGAAACCGATCATGTATAAATTTTCGTTTCTCCACCCAAAGAGTGTAGGAGATTTGAGAAAATAGTAGGAGCCTTTATTTATTTTTAAAGTCCCTAAAATTAATATTTTTATACGTACAAATATCTAACTAGAAATTGTTCTCTCTACAGATAACCATATCGAGTTTCAATCTTTTAGCCCGTATCCTCGATACTAATAGGTTGATTGGTACGAACTATAAAGACTGGCTCTAAAATTTGAGAATCGTTCTCAGTTCTGAAAAACTTATCCATATCCTTGATCAGGATGCGCTTGTGTTACCAGCTCATCCATCCCCTGATCAACGAGCCGTACTTGAGAAGTGGATGGATGGAGATAACAAGGCAAAGTGTTATATTTTAGCGTCCATGTCTAATAATCTTCAGCAATAGTATGAAGACATGAGGACTGCTAGAGAGATGCTCACTCACCTACAAGAGTTGTATGGTGAGCAGAGTTACACAGCTTGCTTTGAGGTCTTTCAGAGATTATTCAAAGCAAAAATACATGATGGACAGTCCATCAATGATCATTATTTGACAATGATCAAAGACATCAAGGAGCTTCAGAAGCTCAGTATGAACATGGACAAAAAATTGCAGGTGGATCTAATCCTACAGTCTCTTCCTGATTCGTATGGACAGTTCATCATAAACTACCATATGAACAAAATTGATAGCACTTTGTCTGAGTTACTGAATATGCTGGTAACAACAGAGGGCACCTTGAAGAGTTCAAGGGATACAATTCTAACTATGGAGCGGGCTTCCTCCAAAAGAAAGTATTTTTTCAAAAAGAAGAAGCCTGTGAAGAAGCAAAAAAATGAGACCAAGCCCAAGAAGCAGGTTTCGAAGAAGGCTGACGATAAGAAAAAGTATTTTCATTGCAACATTGAAGGCCACTAGAGGAGGAACTATCTGGCCTACCTGGCAACTGTCAAGAGCAGGAAGAAGGATGGGCCTTCTGAAGGTACGTCTGATATGCTCATTATTGAAACTAATCTAACGATTTTCTCTTCTTATAATTGGGTTCTAGATTCTGGATTAAGTGCTTATTTGTGCACTTCTATGCAGGATCTTGAAGAAGTGAGAGGGCTGACGGAAGGTGAGATCACTCTCCAGATCGACAATGGAGCAAGGATAGCTACTGTGATCGTCGGGACCTATCCTCTGCGATTACCATTAGGAGTTAGCTTAATTCTTAAAGACTGCTATCATGTATCCGTAACTAGTAGGAATTTGATTTTCATATCTATACTGGCACAGGATAATTATAATTTTTATTTCAATAAAGACATATGTTCAATTTATTTCGAAAATAAAATTATTACATGTGCTTTCTTGATTGACAGTCTTTATCATTTGTATATGGATGTGAATGTAAATATTAACAAGCAAATTATGAATGCCATAGGGTCTAAGGGACTTAGAGATAGTATTAGCCAAAAATATCTATAGTACCTTAAGCTAGGCCATATTGGAGAGGACAGACTCAATAAATTGGAGAAAGATGGTCTTCTTAGACATTGACTTTCGAGTCTTATCCAGTTTGTGAATCATGTCTTCAAAAAAAAATAACGAAGCTGTCCTTTATGGGATAAGAAAAAAGGACTACTGAGATATTAGTCCTGGTACACACTGACGTGTGTGGTCCATTCGATGTACAAGTCAGGGGTAGCTATATCTACTTCATAACTTTTATCGATAATTATTCATGGTATGGATTTGTGTATTTGATGCATTGAAAGTCTGAAGTCTTTGAAAAGTTCATAGAATTCAGACATGAAGTAGAAAAATAGATCAAAAAATTCATAAAGATTCTTCAATCAGATCGAGAGGAGAATACCTCAATGGAGAATTTCAGACCTATCTCAAGGATAATGGCATAGCCTCACAGTGGACATCTCCAGGGATGCCTCAGCTCAACGAGGTATGTAAAAGGAGAAATCGAATCCTATGAGATATGGTCCGATCCATGATGAGCTTCACAGACCTTCTTATCTTTCTCTGGGGACATGCATTGTTTTCTGCGATTCATCTTTTGAATCAGATTTTCTCTAAATTTGTTCCTACCACACCATATGAGTTATGGTATGGTAAGAAGTCAACTCTTGGATATCTCAAGTTTTGAAGATGTCTGGCTCATATCAAGCGACAGCAAGCGGATAAGTTAGAGGCTAGATTCTTTAGGACTCGCTTTATAGGGTATCCTAAGAAAATTATGAGATACTACTTCTATCTTCCTAAGGATCACAATATGATTGTGAGCCATCATGCTATCTTCTTGAAAAATGAGTTTATCCAAGATGGAGGCAGCGGGAGGAAAATTGAGCTCAAAGAAAGAGTTTTTGAAGAGCATCGAGTCCAAGAACTTGAACCCCGTAATGAGTCAGTAGATGTGATACCTCCTCCATCTCGTAGATCAAGTAGGGTCTCTCGTCCTCCTGAAAGGTACTTAAGTATTCTTACAGAGGATTTAGAGAAAGCATTTCTTGTAGGAGATAGGGATATTAGGAATGATCCCAAGACCTACAATGAGATAATGTTAGATATAGACTCCAAAAAATAGATGAAAGCAATGAAGTCAGAAATTGACTCCATATATTCCAACCAGATTTGATATTTAGTAGATCCACCTAAAGGTATTATACCTATTAGGTGTAAATAGATTTATAAAAGAAAAATTAGATCAGATGGTAAGACAGAGACCTATAAGGCAAGACTGTTACAAAAGGTTATAGTCAATGTGAAGGCATTGACTATCATGAAACTTTTTCGTCCGTGGTCATGCTGAAATCCATCCATACTCTGCTTGCCATAGCGGCCTTTCATGATTATAAAATTTGATAGATGGATGTAAAAACTACCTTCCTAAATGAATATCTTAAAGAAGATATTTATATGGAGTAGCCTTTGGATTTTACATTCAATGATAGTGATCACAAGATTTGCAAGTTGTAAAGTTTCATATATGGACTCAAGCAAGCATCTCGGAGTTGGAACACTCACTTTAATGATGTGATCAAAATATTTAATTTCATTAAAAATGAGGAGCCGTGTGTGTACAAAAAGGTCAGTGAGAGGTTGTCATATTTTTCGTATTGTATGTGGATGACATCCTCCTAATTAGAAATGATATTCTCATACTAACATCGATCAAAGTATAGTTGTTAAAAGAGTTTGCCATGAAAGATCTAGGAGAAGCTTTCTATATTCTTAGTATAAAGATCTATAGAGATAGATCTAAGAGGATGATAGAACTCTCATAGCGAATGTACATAAAGGAGGTGCTGAAGAGGTTCAGCAAGAAAAATTCTAAGAGAGATCTTTTACCCCTTAGACAATGCATTCATCTCTCCAAGAAGATGTGTCCCGACACACCTGAGAAGATTCAGTGCATAAGCAAGATCCCTTATGCTTTGACAAGAGGGAGCCTCATGTATACCATGTTATGTACACGACCTGATATAGTCCTTATCGTGGGTATTACGAACAGATATTAGGTGAATCCAGATGAAGAACACTGGATTACTGTTAAAAACATCCTTAAGTATTTGAGAAGGACTAAAGATTTATTGTTGATCTTTAGTGGAGGATCGAAGCTGAAAGTTGAGGGATACATCGATTCAAACTTCATGACTGATGTCGATGATAGAAAGTCTACATTGGGGTGTATCTACTTATGTAATGGTGGTTCGATTAGCTGAAAGAGTATTAAGCAATCGATCATTGCAGTTTTGATTATGGAAGCTAAGTACATCGCTGCCTCTGAAGCTGCTAAGAAAGCTTTTTGGTTCAAGAAGTTTGTTGCAAAGCTAGATATGATGCCATTAGATGTCATTGCACTGCAATGCAACAACAACAGCGCCATAGCCCTCGCTAAAGTGCTCAGGTCTCACTAGAAGTCCAAGTATATAGAGCAGTGGTTTCATATCATACACGAATACTTCAAAAAGAAGTTCATCGAGGTACAAAGAGTCGACTCTGTCCTAAACGTGGTAGACTCGCTGACCAAGTATTTCAACCAGCAGAAGACCGAAGCTTACTTTGAGAAGATGAGTCTTAGATATATGGCCAATTGACTTTCGGTCAAGTGGGAGTTTGTTAGATTTATGCCCTAGAAGTCAATTGTTGGCTGATACATTTTATAATTTTAGAGCTTAATCTTGTACTTATAATATTTTTTATTTTTAATAAAAAAAAAATTCATTCTAATTATGTTTATATGTCCATAATTTGTCTTAAAAATTAACAAAGATGATTTTTGTATATTCTCAAAGTATTGAGAATTGAGATATATATTAATTAGTGATTAATTTTGAAATACTTCTGATCAAAGGATTGTCATGGAGGACAGTGATCAATCTATTTGAGATCGATGCATGATTCATCTTCCTTATGGATAGATGAGTCTCGAGTCTGCAGTGTAGGGACACTGGAATGAAGGTGCAGGTGGTTGTTAGAGAACAACTTGCACTGAGCGTGATCAACATGAGAAACCACATGGATGTCTACTCACTCGTCAATGATCTTCTCGATCTGTAGTGGTGTGAGTGGTCTTTTAACCTGTGGTGTCATTGGCTATTCATAGCGAAGCTACTGAGTTTGACCGTACGCTCTCTTGGTCCCTAGTCATTAGAATCCTTGCTGTGTATGTGGGCTTCAGTAGGTTCAGATTCACTGTTTGGAGTAGGATGCATCTAGATAGAATCTATCGATCTTGATAGAAAAAGAGAAGTCCTATGCGATTCGCGAGACTGAGTTCAGAAAGTCTTTGGTCAAAGTGTAGATACTGAAAAAGAGCTTTCACAGGATTCACAAATGAACTCGAGTCGAGTCAATCTTGCATATGACTGATAATGGGATCTGACGAGTTTTCATAACCTCCGTTATGTTAGGACTCACGATAGAAGGACTGAATCATACGATAACTGTACTTGAGAGTTCATACTTTTATTTTACTGGATTGTCACTCATACTACTAGGTGTCATTGGTGGATTATAGAACTCATCGGATATCATCTTGATGATCGATAACCCTCGAAGGATAGAGTTGGAATTGTTCTAACCCATCAAAAAGAGTTTCGATGATATTATGATGGAAATCACAATATATCTCACTACCAGATAGAATAGAGTCTATGGGGTCATATATTAAGAGATTTAATCTTGAATTTATTAATTGGACTTATGAAGTTCTAATTAGGTTATGATTTATTGAAATCCTATTGGGTTTAAAAGAACCATGCTAGCACATGATTAAACCTAATTCTTCTCGAAACTTTAATTGGATCAAGTCCATTACCTTGAACCTAACCTAAATCCATTTGAGTTTAGTTGGGCACCTAATTGTGAGTCCAAGAGGATTGGATTAAATCAATGAGTTGGCTAAATTATCTTCTCATTATCCCCTCATAGTGTGTATGAAATTATTGGAAAGAAGAGATGGCACAATCCTCCATTTTTGGTAGGACAAAGGCACACCAATTCTTTTGGATGGCATGAGGAAGAGAGAGGGGCCCATCCTCTCTCTTGCAATGGTGTGCAAAGAGAGAGAGAGAGAGGGGCGTAGTGCAAGAAAACCCTAAGGGGGCACCAACAATGGCATGGAAAGAGAGAGAGGGGCTATGCTCCCTCTCTTGTGCAAGGAAGCCCTAAGGGGGCACCAACAGAGAGAGGGGCTATGCTTCCTCTCTTGTGCAAGGAAGCCCTAAAGGGGCACCAAGTGTTGGCGCCCCACCTACTTGCCGTATATTGTATGGAGCACCCACTCATATTGCCTTATCTGATTGGGGCGTCCCATATGCTTATCAAAAAGGGCTAATATCCTACTAATTAAATCTGATTTTAATGAAAAAAATTAGATTAAAAAGATAGAAATCTTTATGAGATAAGGATATACCTTTTCAAGTTAATTGGCTCCTGATTTGAATCAGAGAAAGGCTTATATAAAGAGAAGATCTCCTAGGGTTATAGAAGTTAGTTGTTTTTATTAAAAAATAGATCTCTCTCTCTCTCCTCTCCACACCACACCCTCTCTCTCTTCTCTATCTAACGCCTAAGAGTTGGGCATCCCATCTTTCTGTTGAAAAATATGTCCTAAAATCAATCGTCAGCTTGTTGACAGTTGTGCTAATTGATGTAATTATATATGAGTTAATTAATAAAATATTTATTTGATAATTTTTATCATAAGCTTGTACATCTTCTATATCGAACTTCTGTGTTATGATGAAAGTCCTTAGGTCTATTTTAAATTGATAAAGAAAGATTTATCATTTAGTCCTTAAATGAGATCGTGACCAAATGATATGCTATTACTAGGATAATAGACATATCAAGTGTAGGTCGTTGTGTACCATATAGATTGGTTGTCCTCTTAATCAAGGAGCATGGAGATGCTAGTATAGCATGCAAGTGAAATATAGGAGTATATTTCATTGAACGTGATCAACTTCAGAATTTGCTGTCAAAAATCACTTCGAAGGGATATGGATATAAGTGTCCCTCCGACCTGAGATCACCATGGTGACTTGCAAGCAATTCACTGTACTTTGGTGCCGGACTACCTGAATTTTTAATTCAGGATCGAAAGATTTTTGGGCATAATTAAGTACTTGTAAAGTCGGTGCATGAGTCAAAATAGAGTTGACCACTCCAAGAGATTGGAGAGAATGCTTTGTGTTTCAATTTAGTAAGACCTTAGCCAAGGCAATCCTTATGAGGAGTCACAGGATTTATCAGATTGAGATACATAATGAATGTACTGTTGAGAGTTGATAGTTTAAACTCTAAGTCATCCTAGCATCAGGGGTCAAAGGGATGAATTATATGGTAACTATATCCAAATAGGTTCTTGAGTGTTGCTTTGCATATATTCAGCCTATCCGGAGGTCGGCTACCATTGCTAGATGGTTACTCCGATTGGTGCAAAAATCAGTTCCTATGCTACTGACTTAGGTTCGAACCTATGGGGTCACATACATTAGAATTTTCTCTTCGATCACATGGCTAATCTGAAAAGTCTCGATAGATGGAGACTCTGGTGAAAAGTCCCACTGGATGGAGACTCTAGAGAAGAGTTTCACTAGACATGGACTCTATCACTAATAGAGGATTAATTAGTGACTAGATCACTACTTAGCTCAATTTGATCGAGCATTAAAGTCTGGATCAAATTTGATTGAATTGGATTCAATCAGGTCAAGTTTGATTAGGTCATGAGTTGACCTAATCGATAAGGAAGAAATGATCCTGATTTGATCGGATCTATGACTCAATTAATTTATTAATTTGATCAAATTTAATTGATATTGTAAGAGCCTAATTAGATTAGGTTCATCATATTTTATTTAGATCTAATTGAATTGGATTTAAAAAAAATTCAATTGGTTAAACCCTAGAGTCCCAAATGAGTAAGACTCTCTCTCTTACGCCACCCAAATTGTCTCACACCTTTTCTCACTGCACAAAAATAGTTTGTGCATGAAAAAATTAGAAAATAACTCTTCTTTTATCATCCATTAAGGATAGAAATTGGTTGGTTTTGATTTGAATTCAAAATGGTTTGAATTTCAACTTAAAACCTTATCCATATCCTTCCACACGTTGGCTATTTTTGAATGGGCTCATTGTGTACGATAAAAGGAAGTCTTTTTAATTGATTTTTGAACCCAATTTTTTTTGGTAAGTCTCTCTTTAAGTTATATAAGGGTGATAAAAAGTTAAAATTAAATTAAAATTTAAAATAGTTTGAATTACAACAAACTCCAACCCTTATCTTGTCTTATCTGGTTTGTGCAGCAATCATAAAAAGGCCATAATTTTATATGCCAAAATAGGAGAGCTTTTTACTGTGAGAGATCAGAGAGAAAGAGGGTCAAAAATACTTCTTTGGGATGTGAGGTTTTGGTAGGTTTCTTTCTTCCTTGGCGTGAACAAAAGAGGAGACCGATCTCCTCTCGGGTGAGTGACTTAGAACTGTACTAGGATTTTTGGGTGAGGAAAAAATAAAAGAGAAGAGAATCTTCATCTATTTTTCTCCACCATCCAGCATCCTCCTCTGATCCATCTTCGACATCGAAAAGGTCTGAAGTGATCAAAGAAGGAGTACAAGTCAAATCTACAATCAGAAGCCGACTGCGCGAGCTAGCACTCCCGCAGAGGGCTGATCGATCCGAGGACTTCATGTCGACTATCCGTAGATATCGGATGCTTGTACAGCTATGAGTGACTAGAGAAAACTTTCAGATCTATATTCTCGATCATAGAGTTTGACTATCCATGCTCAGGTATTGGGTTCAAAACTCTAGAAGTAGTAGATTAGATCTATTATTAAATGTTGTTTTTGGTTCACATGCTTATCATTTTAAATTCAGATTTTTTATGCATATAAATTTATATCATTAATCCATTTGTAGGAGTTTTAAGATTAGATCTTATATATTTATTTGTAGATTAAATAGTTTAATCTAATATTCTTTCATTGAAAAATTTTTGAAATGCATGCATGAAACCCCCTGCGCATCCTAACAATGGTATCAGAGCGACAGTTCGATATGACATGATATTATATGTATTTAGATTTATAATTTAATTTAGATTAGTTTTAATGTATAATATTTAGATCTAAAATTAGTTATAGATTTAATCGTACAAATTGATATAAGGTTGTCCTGCTGTAAGGTTTATCCCTTACAGTGCAAAGTTGTCCTAGTTTATACTGATCTTCATAAAATTTGATTTTAATTTAAAATATATAAAATTTATTTATAATAATTATTATTTAATTTTACTATGATCAAAATATAATAATCAGATTTGAAATAATTTAGATTAGATCTAAATTATTTAGATTAGATGATTTGAGTAGCGAAGTAATCGGATCAGATTTGTCACCAGACCGTCCAGTCATAAGAGGTAATAGAGATTAGATCTCTCTTTGTTTTATTCAATTGGATCCTCTTATGATGTGTAGGGGTGCCATTGTAACTATATCCCATGAAGATAAATGCAAAAAAAAAATTATTTTTCTTAAAATCTTAAGATTGTGTATATGATACATTGTGTGAAAAATAATTGCATCTAATCTTTGCAAATAAAATCTAGAATCATGAATATATTTAGAATAGTTCTAAAATAATTTATGATTGATTTTATTACTATTTAGGTAGAATTATTTTGATCTAAAATTAATGTAATTATTGTAGTTCGCCTGTTAAGTCGACTCAATATTATTTGGATCTACTCAAAACTTTGGTTCCTCAGCTCAATTTTTATTGAGCTAACTCATTATTACAGACTGAAAATTATGATTAATAATTTATTATCAATGAGTCAACTAAGTCTTGGAACTTAGTCGACCCATTGTGATGGTAGGCTCAATCTAGGGATGAGCCGATTCAAATTTCAGATCTAAATGATTATGTATAAAATTAATTATAAAAATATTTTATAAAATTTAAAATTATTTTCAAATATCGAACCCCTACCCACTGCCTCAAACTTAATTAAGAATTAAGTTGAACCTATTAGATCTAGAATTGTAAATTAAAGATCTAATATAATTCGCATAAAATGTTGATGATGGGTTTATGGGTTAGCTTGATCAGATCCTCCTAATTGGGTTAGACCTAGGATTAGAATCAAAGATCAAATGGACTAAGAAGAGAAATTAGATTAAATCAAGATTTCTCTAAATCAATACAATAGTTATAGTTGGTCGAGTCTAAGTCTTTGATTAGACCCAACTAGACTTTGATCTTGAGCTCAGCGATCGAACCCAAATCTATAAGTAGATCCAATTAAAATCGATTAATCAGTTGGTGTCTAAGATAAGTTTGACAATCTTGATCGATGATCATTAATTGAGAGCTACTCGCATAGATTGAGTCTATAATGAGTTAATGGCATATCTCCCCTATCGATCTCACTTACCTGACCAACATGGTGAATCAAATTTTGTTCAGATCGCTTAATGATTAGGGTTGATCCATGCTTACTAAAAAATTAGTTCGACTGATTTAGATGCCCCTAGTTTGACTCATCTTTATCCTCGATATAACTTGATGAAGTCAGTGGAAGAATTGATGACTTGTCAGTTGGACCAGCTTGTTTCTAGTCCACCATGATCTGACTTGGTGAAGTCAGTGGAAGGATTGAGATTAGTTGGTCTATGTATTTAATTTTGATAAATTAAATGAGCTAGTTATGGTGATAACTAGATCATAGCCTCCATTAAGATGAATGATAATGGGTCCATTATTTCTAATTGATATTGCAAGCGCCATCTGTTTGGTGTTTCTCTGAATGATGGAATTATTATTCATCATATGATGACTTTATTGTACTATCTGATGAATGATTGGGTTGGTCGAGTCATACTCGGACCTAATTATTCATTAGTTAGGATCATTGAATAGATTCATGTTAATGGTTGGACCTAACAGGACTTTCAATGAAAGCCCATTGCCTACTGAAACGATACCTGAGGCAAAACTAATTACTAAAAATTATTTGAAAAAAAAATATGTTGAGAACCTACCCATAGATGCATATGAATTGGCTAAGCCATACTCAGACCTGTATGTAGTCTATGTGGATTCTAGTACTCACTAAAGAATTAAGGTAATTCTCGAATTGGAGGTAGAGGCTACCAATTCGTATAAAATAATGAGAAAACTTTTAGACTAAAGTTCATATCTTTAGGCTTGACTAATTCATATACTAATTAGGTCTGTATTTTTTTTCTTTTAAGAAATGGCTAATAATTTGTCACTTCACTCATTGTTTGACAGTGATGAGCTTATTGGATCCAACTTCGATAGTCAGTATTGAAAGTTGAATATTGGTCTTGAGCCCAATCAAGCTAAAAAGTTTAGGGCTGAATCGAGTCAAACAGACTATGACCCAAATAAGCTAAAGAGAAATGAGCAAATAGTTGCTAATCAAGGTGCTTATATGATAACACATTATAATTTCTCTATATGTAACACTACTACTTGGGTATTGAAAACCGAAAGTCCAGTTCACATATGTAATTCGTTGCAAGGACTTTAGATTAGTAGAAAATTTAAGAACGATGAGAGATTCCTAAATATGGGAGATGGAAGTCAAGTTCCAATTCAGGCTTTAGGAGTTGTCAAGCTTATTTTCAAGTCTAATAGTATTATTTTAAGTGATCATCACTATTATCCATCTTTCTTGATAAATATAATCTCTATTGATCTTTTGGCCAAAGATGGTTATAGTTTATCAATAAAAAATGATTATTGTGATATTATTATGAATGATGTTACAATAATGTGAGGACAATTAAAAAATAGCATCTATATATTGTCACAGCTTATGAGTGTAATGTACACTCCAAATAAACATTCAAAGTTAGATAATATCACAGATGCCTACCTTTGGTGTTGCAGGCTCGATCATATTAACAAAAGCAGGATAAACAGGTTAGCATAAGAGGGTATCCTTAATATCAATGATTGTGAATTATTATCGATCTGTGAGTTTTGTCTTCTTGGAAAGATGACTAAGTCATCTTTTACTGAAAAAGGTGAATGAGCTAGTGAAGTTCTAGGTCTAATACATAGTGATGTTTTGTGAATCTATGAACATTAGTGCCAGAAGAGGGTATAGCTATTTCATTACGTTCACAGACGACCTATCTAGGTATGGATTTGTCTACTTGATGAAACACAAGTCCAAGTCATTTGAAATGTTCAAATAATTTCGTAATGAAGTAGAGAAACAAACTTTAAAAAGTATTAAGACTCTTCGGTCTGACCGAGGGGGTGAATATCTTTTCAGTGAATTTCTGACATATCTTGGAGAGAATGAGATTCTCTCATAATGGACTTCTTCAGGGATACTACAGTATAATGGTGTCTCAGAAAGAAGAAATCGAACCTTGTTGGACATGATTCGGTCCATGATGGGGTTTACAAGTCTGCCAATCTCCTTTTGGAGATATGCACTTGAGACAGCCTATTTTATGCTCAATAATATTTCGAGCAAATCAGTTAGTAAAACACCATATGAAATATGGTCAGAGTGTAGGCTGAACCTCACTTACCTTAAGGTTTGGGGATATCTGGCTTATGTCAAATGATTACAAACCAACAAGCTCGGATCTAGATCCGATAAGTATAATTTTGTAGGATACTCCAAGAAAATGAGGAGATATTATTTTTATTTCTCTACTGAACAAAAGATATTTGTCAGCAATAAGGCACATTTTTTAGAAAAAGAGTTCCTTAGTGAAGGAATAAGTGTCTCTAAAGTCAAGCTTGACGAAGTTCGACAGGTAGAACAACCAACACCAGTGACTGAATCTGAATCAGATTTGATAAGATCAAATTCGGAGCCTAATATACAAACATCCTTAAGGTGATCCGATAAAGTACCACGTCAGTCGGACAGATACCTAGGTTTTTTGTTTCGAGACGGTGATCTTGTTGAGCTCGATGAGAACAATGAGGATCCAGTCACCTATATGGATGCAATATAGAGATCTGATTCTGAGAAATGGCTTGAAGTCATAAAATCTGAAATGGAGTCCATGAAGATCAACAATGTGTGGATATTGGTTAATCCACCTGAAGGGATAAAATTCATAGGATGTAAGTAGATCTTCAAAAGGAAAAGGGGCGCAGACAGAAAGGTTAAGACCTATAAAGCCTATCTGATTGTCAAGGGATATCGTCAATGTTATGGTATTGACTATGACGAGACATTCTCTCCTGTGGCGATGCTCAAGTCCATTCGGATCAGACTTGCGATAGCGGCATACCTGGACTATGAAGTCTGACAAATGGATGTGAAGACAGCTTTTTTAAATAAAAAGTTAAATGAATAGGTGTATATGATGCAACTTGAAGGGTTCACATCTACAGATAAGTCCAAGGTATGCAAGCTTCAAAGATCCATCTATAGATTAAAGTAAGTATCTCGAAGTTGGAACATACATTTTGATAAGGTGATCAATATATGGCTTCGTTAAAAATGGAGAGAAACCCCATATATATAAGTGGGCTAATAGTTCAGTAATTATATTTTTTATTTTATATGTGGACGATATTCTCTTAATCGAGAATGATGTCTCTACATTACAGGGAATAAAAGTGTGGCTGTCATCATAATTTTTCATGAAGGATCTGAAAAAAGCAATCTACATCCTAGGGATTAAGATCTATAGAGATAGATCTAAAAGGCTACTCAGACTCTCCTAATCAACATACATAGATACCATGCTGAAACGGTTCAGCATGAAAAATTTCAAGAAAGGCTATCTTCCGACAGGCCATGAAATTTCTCTCTCGAAGAAGGATTGTCCGACAACCCCTCAAGAGAGAGAGCGTATGAGTAGAATTTCATATGCTTCGACAGTAGATTTTATAATGTACGTCATGATATGTACAAGATCGGATGTGGTATACTCACTAGGAGTAGTGAGCAAATACCAATCTGATCTGGATGAGAATCATTGGAAGATTGCAAAAACCATCTTTAAGTATTTGAGAAATACTAAGGACCAGTAGCTCGTTTATGGAAAATCTGACTTGAAACTCATGGGATACACTGATTTCAGTTTTCAGTCAGATCGTGACAATAGAAAAAATATGTCGAGATATATCTTTATCCTAAATGGTGGAGCTATCCGCTGAAAAAATTTCAAGCAGCACACCGTAGCCGATTCAGTTTGCGAGATGGAGTACATCATGGCATTCGATGCTGCAAAGGAAGCTGTATGGCTGAGGAAGTTCATCACCAAGCTTGGAGTGACACCCTCCATCGATGGTCCAGTTCTACTTTACTACGATAGTACTGGAGCCATAGTCTCAGGCAAAGGAGCCAAAGACACATCAGCGGACAAAGCATATTCTGCGTCGCTACCACCTTGTCCAAAAAATCATAGATCGAGGTGACGTCAACCTTCAGAAGATCGATGGAAAGGATAATCTGACTGACCCATTAACTAAAGTCCAGAGTTCGAAGATCACAAAATGAAGATGGATATATGATAATGTACCGATTGGCTTTAGTACAAGTAGGAGTTGTTAGAAAATATATCTCAAAGTCAATCGTCAGTCTGTTGATGGTTGTGCTAATTGATATAATTATATATGAATTAATTAATATAATATTTATTTGATAATTTTCATCATAAGCTTGTACATCTTCTATATCGAACTTCTGTGTTATGATGAAAGTCCTTAGGACTATTTTAAATTGATAAAGGAGGATTTATCATTTAATCCTTAAATGAGTTCACGACCAAATGATATGCTATTACTAGGACGATAGACATATCAAGTGTAGGTCGTTGTATGCCATATAGATTGGTTGTCCTCTTAACCAAAGAAAGTGGAGATGCTGATATGACATACAGGTGAAATATAGAAATATATTTCACTGAACGTGACCAACTCTGAAGTATTCTGCTGTCAAGAGTCACTCTGAAGGGATATGGGTATAAGTGTCCCTCCGAGCTGAGATCACCATAGTGACTTGCAAGCAACTCACTGTGCTTTGGTGCCGGACTATCTGAATTTTTAATTCAAGATCGAAAAATTTCTGGACACAGTCAAGTACTTGTGAAGTTGGTGCATGAGTCAAGATGAAATTGACCACTCCAAAAGATTGGAGAGAATGCTTTGTGTTTCAATTTAGTAAGACCTTGGCCCGAGCAATTCTTGTAAGGAGTCACAGGATTTATCAGGTTGAGACACATAATGGATGTACTGTTAAAAGTTGATAGTTTAAACTCTAATCATTCTAGCATCAAGAGTCAAAGGGATGAATTATATGGTAACTATATCCAAATAGATTTTTGAGTATTGCTTTGCATACATTCGGCCTATCCGGACGTCAGGTACCATTGCTAGATGGTTACTCCGATTGGTGCAGGAATCAGTTCCTGTACTACTGGCTCAAGTTCGAACCTATGGAGTCACATACATTAGAAGTTTTTCTTCGATCACATGACTAATCTGAAGAGTCTCAATGGATGGAGACTCTGATGAAGAATCCCACTGGATGGAAACTCTGCAGTCCCACTGGATAGGGACTCTAGAGAAGAATCCCACTAGACATGGACTCTATCATTAATGGAGGACTAATTAGTGATTAGATCACTAATTAGCTCAATTTGATTGAGCATTAAGGTCCGGATCAAATTTGATTGAATTGGATTCAATCAAGTCAAGTCTGATTAGGTTATGAGATGACCTAATCGATAAGGAAGAAATGATCTTGATTTGATCGGATCTATAGCTCAATTAATTTATTGACTTAATCAAGTTTAATTAAGATTATAAGAGTCTAATTATATTAGGTTCATCATATTTTATTTGGATCTAATTGGATTGGATTTGAAAGAAATCCAATCGGTTAAATCCTAGAGTCCCAAATGAGTGAGACTCTCTCCCTTGCGCCACCCAAATTATCTCACACCTTTTCTCACGGCACAAAATTAGTTTGTATGTGAGAAAATTAAAAAATAATTCTTCTTTTATTGTCCATTAAGAATAGAAATTGATTGATTTTGAATTGAATTCAAAATGATTTGAATTTCAACTTAAAACCTTATCCATATCCTTCCACATGTTGGCTATTTTTGAAAGGGCTCATTTGTATGAGAAAAGGAAGTCTTTCTAATTGATTTTCATGCCCAATTTTTTTTGATAAGTCCCTCTTTAAGTTAGATAAGGGTGAGAAAATGTTGGAGTTAAATTGAAATTCAAAATGATTTGAATTGCAGCAAACTCTAGCCCATATCTTGCCTTATCTGGTTTGTGAGATAATCATAAAAAAATCATAATTTTGTGCACCAAAAGAGGAGAGCTTTTCACTGTGAGATATCAGAGAGAAAGGGGGTTGAAAATTCTTCTTTGGGATGTGAGGTTTGGGTGGGTTTCTTCTTCCTTGGCGTGAACAAAAGAGGAGACCGATCTCCTCTCGAGTGAGTGACGTAGAACTGTTCTAAAATTTTTGGGTGAGGAAAAAATAAAAGAGAAAAGAGTCTTTATCTATTTTTCTCCACCATCCAGCATCCTCCTCTTATCCATCTTTGATATTAAAAAAGTTCGAGGTGATCGAAGAAGAACATCAAATCAGATCTGTCATCAGAAACCAACTGCACGAGCTAACACTCCCACAAAGGGTTGATCGACCGAGGACTTCGTGTGGACCATCTGTAGAGGCCAAATACTTGTACAGCTGTGAGCGACTAGAGACGACTTTTAGATCTATATTCTCAATCATGGAGTTCGACTATCCATGCTCAGGTATTGGGTTCGAAATCCTAAAAGTAGTAGATTAGATCTATTATTAAATGTTGTTTTTGGTTCACATGCTTGTTATTTTAGATTCAAATTTTTTATGCATATAAATCCATGTCATTGATCCATTTATCGAAGTTTTAAGATCAAATTTTATACATATATTTATAGATTAAATAGTTTAATCTAATGTTCTTCTACTGAAAAATTTTTAAAATGTATACATGAAACCCCCTGCGCATCCCAACACCTTCTATGCGTCAAGAGGTGAGGAGTTGTTCTTCTATAGCGAGGAACGAAGAGAAAAAGGCTACAGTTCAAGAGTTGAATTCGCAGTCAAAATCAAAAAGTTGATCAAGGTTCTAAAGGGCAGATCCTACTTGGAGAAAAAGGATCTACCACAAGAAGAAAGATTCAAGGTTGATCTTGGTGGATACCTATAGAGGTCGGATATATGTGCGGCTCAAGGACCTTTGAATCTAAGATCATCGGTAGCGATGAATTTTTATCCGTGCAAAGGTATTGAGATTTGATCTCATCCTTATTTTATTTTTCAGATTATATGCATATCTTTACTTCTGGAGTTGAATAGAATTACATGAGATCTAATGTATGTGGGGTTAAAAGGTTTAACCCGATTATTTTTCCACTGCGATTGAAAAATTTTTTAAATATATACATGCATCCTATCCGATTTTCTAACAGACCCACGATCCCATCCGGCTTGACCTATGGAGATTTGACTCGAACCATTTAAAAGGATCCATGGATCTGGGTCAGATTTTGAAATTTGATCCGTTCTATTTTTCAAATCGGATCTGAATTTATTGAATTTTGACCCATTTTGACGCGGCCTAATCCGACCCAACCAACTTGAATTTTTGGATTTATATGGATCTTATGCTCAATTAGCCGATTTGATCCGAACCCATTATATAACCCAAACCTATTATATGCTAACATCGACTAAGCATAAACTATAGCGGGCTGCCCATCTATATAACATTATCTTCTTTCCTTTCTACCCGCACAATTGAGTAGCACCTATTGGTTCAAGTTGATAGAGTCTCCGACAAATATTATCTTTTTTTCTTTCTACCTCCATAAGAAATCCTTCGCATCAAACCTACACAACCTTTCCAACTCAAGAAATTTAGAGGATTAGTAGGAAATAGATATTTCACTTCTAGTTATATCTCATGATCGACTTCTATATATACATGAGGTACATCTTGATAGTTTTTTGAGATGTAATTGTCACCTGTTGATGATCACTCCAACAATCATTATGTCTCAAATGTCATTAGATGGTAAACTTGTAAGATAAACTTCAACTCCAATCATGAAAATTGATTGAATAGCTATAGTTAATGCCTATTGATTAATTTGATCCACGACCTAATCCAGATCCAACCCAATCGGACCCATATTTCATAGATTAGAGCCGGATTATATATAGATCTGACCCAACCCAATCTTCTAGTGAGTTGGGTCTGGGTCTAATATCAAGATCTGATCAAAAAATCGGATTAGATCGAGGTCACTCATGATCCGATCCTACCTGACCCATTTGCACCCTTACCGAGCCTGGTCCGAATCCAATCCGGTCCGATCCGAGTTCAATCTAGTCGATCCGAATCTGAGTCCGAGCCCGAGCCTAAGCCCAAGACCCGACCCAAACCCAAGGTATCATCCCGCTTTCCTAGTCCTCCTCCCAAACCATCTCCTCCCCTCACATGTTCTCTTCCTCCTCCCCTCCAGGCCTCCATCGTGTCCATGAGTACCCAGCCTGGTGCCAGCATAATTGTGCTGGCCCTGCTGGCCTCACCACTGCAACCCACCTCATAGAATCCTCTATCCCCTTCCTCGCCGCTACAACCCACCTCGCAGAATCCTCCATCCCCTTCCTCACCGCTGCAAACCATCTCCTCCTCCTCCGACCTCACTGCTGCAACCTGCCTCAACCATGCCCACCGCTTCCATCACGTCGCCAACCCCTTCTACCGCCCCCTTCATGCCCTCGCCTCCCTCCCCGACAAGCTCCTCGTTGGCCTCGTCTGCCTTCGAGCCACCCCCCTCCCAGACTTTGTCCTTCTCTTTACCCCCAAGTCCCCCATATCAGCCTGCCTCCGCACCGTCGGAAGAGGAAGAGGGATTTTAATCCCATGCTGGAATTCGGGCCGAACCTGAGCCAGGCCAAAGATATGCCCAAGCCTTGTCCGAAATACAAATGGATCCTTATATTTAGGCCCAAACCCGACCTGAATTGTTGCGGGCCTCGCTCAAAGTTGGCCGGGCCTGATGGGCTTCGGACTGGCCCGAGCCCAGTTCCAGCTCTATTCAATGCCCAAAAACTCACATCCACTTTCTTCAAATCTAAAAAGTATAAGCGGTACTATGAAAAATATAGATAAATTTTAGTTATTTATTCAGAAAAATAGTGATGCAAAAGAATATGGATAGCAGATTTTGAAACTATTTTTTCATACATAAAAGAATATAAATAAATTATTTTTCTATCTAAATATTACCTGAAAAATATTTATCTAGAAAAATATAGATTTTCAGATAAATTTTTTATCCGTAAAAGAACAGACCCTAAAGCTTAAGATTGCAAAGATAATTAAGTAATGTACTTTAGATATAAAGTAGAGGTGCAATTAAGCCAACCAAAACAAGTAGTTAGAGGTTCATGTTCGATTGGATTCAAAATATTTAGACTTAAAACTCAGCTTAAAATCAATTATTTTAATATCCTAAGCTTAAGCTTGACTTGATGAAAAAAATAATACTCAAGATCGACTTACCTCGAATATTGATCGAGCCATACTCGAGCTTAAATTCCAGCTTTAGCCTCCTAATATAATATATATATATATATTATAAATAAAAAATAATAATATAAAAGAATATATATATTTGAATAGGTTCACGAGCCTTCGAGTCAATTATCTTGCTACTCAAGTTCAACACAAAATTATTTGAGCTAATAGAGCTTCATAGGAGTCAAGTCAAGCCAAGCTTGAACTCGAATCAAACTTGGGCAGGTCGACTCATTTATATTCCTAGTATAAAGTAGGGAGATCCTAAACTTAAAAGGCTTATTTTAGTGAGCTCTATAAAAATCTGAAACAATGATCAACTAGCAAAGGACGTAAATTCGATATAGGATTAACTCACAGTGATACAAAAAATGACGCCCAAATACACAAATCTTATGGTTGCTGTATCAAGACAAGGTGGCTCAACCTACCTGTCATGCACATCATGAATCTTTCCTGTTGCTCCAACTAATGATCTGAGTGTCTGGCTGTTTGTTCAATATTCACCTACTTCTTTTTCTATCAGAAAAAGAAATATATTCACCTACTTCTTTACCAAAAAAAAAAAAATTGTTCACCTACCTAATTTTGAAGATAGTTTTTACATTTGTAGGTTTTTATTAAACACATTCACTTTAATTTGTCTTTTTTTTTTTTTTGCACTTCACTTTGTTTAATGGAGCAATGGCTACAAATGAAAGTAGATGTATCACTTTTTTTTCCTATAAAATCGGTTATTTATTGAATTATCCTTGAATAAATATAGCCATGAGAATCATTATATAAAATGTCTGAAAACTGAGAAGGGGCTGCAAAAGCAGAGGTCCATAAAATGGTTCCTGTATGGTTAGCAAACTGTGGCAATCCAGTCCCCTGTGCTGTCTACATTTCTATTTTAGATTGAAGAGCAGCAATCAAGAGACTGCAACCATGTAGCAGAATATGAGAATCCGCATTAAATGATGAAATCGAAAATATATATTCCTTCAAAAAATAGAAGATAGCAACCAAATGATCCCAATCCTATAGCAGAATATGAGAATCTGCGTTATACGATGAAGCCGAAAGTCAACTGTTAACTCTCATCAAATCCTCCTCTAACGTGACATATGAAGCACCTAAATTTTGAATTAGCATATTTTAATCTTTCCCAAGTAGCTCTAAATTCTGCCTTTGGAACTAAAGTATCAGAAATTCTATGGGACTTCTGATTATGAATTTGGAACCATTGTAATCACCTGCATTATTAATGGTGCCACCAAAAAATCTTATATCATTTGATACCATGAATTTAGAAAGAGAAAATCTTAAGCATAAGCATACAAAAAAGCAAGACCTGATCATGGTCCACCTAAGACTATAGTTTAACCCTCGACCCTTAACCGTACCCTTTCTTTTTGCCCTTTTTTTCGATAACACACACCTTCCAGTGCTTGGATGCGTCAAGTTTAAGATTGCAGCAGGTGCGCTTTATATATATATATATATATATATATATATATATATCTGTGTGTACCTTCTTGAGCTGCCACGACATCGAACAAATTACTGCCACAAAGCAGAAACCGACACGTATCTGAATATGCTAAGATAGAGAAAGTACAGAAGAACCAGCTACATGTCAAAATATGATATGCTAGCTATGCCGTTCCATCTTCAACTTGATACGCTGAATCCTGTCAGGATGCAATCCCACCCAATTTTTTTTGGTAAACCACCAAATCTCCAACCTGACCAACTGACGGAAATCTCGCACCCTCCAACGAGAGGAAGAACCAAGCAAGCGGAGCAGATTATCGTCATGTTTACTCAACGGTGACCGCACACCGAATCCGCTCCTATAATACCCGAGCGATTCCAGCACCGTCGATCGCGCCCGTCTCGAAGCCTTCCCCCTCATCCCGCTTGTACCGGCGGAGCAACGTAATCCCTTTTGCCATCGATCATCCGACGGTCCAGATGGCGGGAAAGATGAGCAAGATCCTGATCATCGGCGGGACGGGGTACATCGGTAAGTTTGTTGTGGGAGCTAGCGCCCGGTCCGGTCATCCCACCTTCGCCCTGGTGAGAGATACCACGCCCTCCGACCCAGCCAAGGCCCAGCTCCTGGAGACTTTCAAGAACTCCGGCGTTACCCTCCTCAAAGTAAATAAATACTTTCTTTCTTTTATATCTCGAACATCAATAATTCCGTAAGATTGGACTCTGACGTTAAGCACTGATAAATTAATGTTAGCAAAATTTTTGTTAAGATTTTGCGAGCTGTTCGCAATTATATTGACGCCATATCAATGTTTTAGGGGGATTTAAATGACCACGGGAGCTTGGTAGAGGCCATTAAACAAGTGGACGTTGTAATCTCAACGGTCGGCTTACAGCAGGTGATGGACCAGCTTAAGATCATTGCTGCTATTAAAGAAGTCGGAACGATTAAGGTCTCTCTCTTTCCCCCCCTCCTTTTCTTTCTAGAAGGTAGGATCTGGCGTAAAATTATTATTTGTTACTTCCCCTTCCAATTTACATGGTCCTGCATTATCTGACGTATGTGGGGCCATTCTTTTACTTTTTAAACTCTACAACATGGTTGTTGGGTTGACTAAAGGCTAAAGCCTTTATAATTTACATCCCTAAGCCTATATCGATCAATAGCAAATGATAAATTATGATTCACTCTCTACATTTGAATTTTAATCTATTATAATAGGATACGATTCTAAAAGTTTCTTCCGCCTTAAAGAATACTAACTTCTTTTTTTCCCTTCATGGTATATGCGTGACTTCGCATGATGATAACTTGCAGTATGGTCCAAGTGTCATCTCAGTGGTCATATTTTTCCACTTCTGCAGGGAAATTTGAATCCTGAGTAGTGTATCTTTAATATCTCACCTACCCCGAGTAATTATTAAGCAGAGACTTCATGTTAACCAGCTAAAGTCTACTTGCTGATACAATAATAATATGATATCAATGCCTAAAGGTAGATGTATACACAATAAATCGCCATCTATTTTTCATGTTATATGAGTCATTACCGATATAATAATAGAGGTATACTTTTACAAACAAGCAATGGTGGTCACCATCATATTGCTATTTTTTTAAAATTATTCGATCAATGGAACAAAGTCATCACCATATTTTGCTAGTACCATGGCATTTAGTGCATAAGCGGTCTTTGTTAAATGAGATTACTTGGCTAATTTATGTTCATCAATCATGAAATAATGGTGTTTGTAGAGGTTCTTGCCCTCCGAGTTTGGTTTAGATGTTGACCGCATACACAAAGCAGAGCCTGCATCGTCGGTGTTCGCACTCAAGGCTCAGATTCGGCGTGCCATTGAGGCAGAAGGGATCGCTCACACCATTGTGTGCTGCAACTGCTTCGCTGGATACTTTCTTCCAACACTAGCACAGCCAGAACCTCCAAAAGACAAAGTTACAATATTAGGCGACGGAAATCAGAAAGGTATTCTCTCTCACTTCTTACTATGTTAGAATGGACATGATTTATTTACTCAGAAGTGCACGTGCCAGACGATGCATGTGAAAAGGTACATAGATGGCTCTAGCTAGTATTCCATTTGAATCATGTCTAATCTAGCATGCAGTGTGGGATATATATACAATGATCATTAATGGATCCATCTGAACCACGGACAGCTCCAGTTGCCCTATGATACGTGAAATTAACTTTATGAGGTTCAACTCACTAGGACCATAATTGGATCTGCTTCCTGAACCACTTGGCATGCATTAGACTCGATCGGCTAATTTGGCCTGGGCGGACCAACTTGCACCCTTGGTGTGCAAGTACTTTTGATGGGTGTAAGTGATACAAAACATGCAGAAATTATATTTCTGCATGGTGTACGCATGCTGCCAATCACAACTATTTGTTCTTATAGACTCCATTCATCAAACACTTATCTTGGTGCACCATCACAGAAATAAAAGTGCTGCATGCTATGTAGGATGTAATATGTCTAGAACATGCCAGCTTATACGAAATCTTGGCAATTTACCAAAGAAGATCGAGATCTGGAGGGGGGAAAATAGAAACTGAGAAGATATATACCAATGAATATATCCAGATGCACGTATTTTAAAGGCAATACTCTTCTGACGTTCTTGTCGTCATATCTGGCTATTTGTTCAGTTGTCTTCCTTGCTGAAGAAGATGTCGGCACGTATACCATCAAAACAGTGGATGACCCAAGGACTTTGAACAAGATTTTGTACGTGAAACCTCCTGCCAACATCTGCTCCTTCAACCAGCTTGTCTCCCTCTGGGAGAAGAAGACCGGCAAGACATTGGAGAAGATCTACCTTCCGGAAGAAGAGGTCTTGAAGAAGATTCAGGGTAAGTAGAAACTTTCGCTGGTTTCAAATGCCAACTTCCTTTAGAATTTTGGATGTATAAAACATCGTTATTTGAACCAATAATTTACATATATAATACCATTATAAATCATGTGCTCGATAAGTCGGCTTATATTCCTCTGTTTCCGATTTACATGTTACCTACCATTGGTGGTCATTACAGTTGCATGATTATCTTCTAATAAGAAATTTTAATTTTTTATAAGAAAAAGGATATGCCATTTAAACTTAGCATGTATGGTCACATTGAGCACAAATTCACTTTTCTATCATGTAAATAGCACCTTCCATCTGATAGAAAAGCTTTTAGATGTGTTTGTTATAAAAAACTGAATGGCAAATGTAGCACAGGCAAGAAGATTCTATGAGCAAATATAAAAAATATCAATGTGCCCGTATATATGGAAAATTAGCCAGAACATAATGTGCAAATGGAATGCACACACATGGACACAAACAATTTAGGATTTGATGTTGCTAGGTTTGCCCAATGTTATAGTACAGGGTGCTAGATATTACTTAATAGCCTGCATCCCACAAAAGATATGCGTGTTCAAATAATTCACAGGGTTCTTTTCCCTGATGGATGTTTAAGACCCATATGTTTTATTAACTCGTTCTTAAGTGCTTATGCTTTTGAGATTTAATGCTCAGTAGCAAAACTAGCCTTGCTGCAAAACTAGTTTATGTAACCAAAAAATGCAATAAGCGATAGAAGGCTGCCCTTTTCTTTATCAATATTGCTGAACAAGAGTCAAGGGAACGCCACTAAGGAAACAATAGTCAAAAACTGATTTTTGCGTACATGTTCTTGCAACTATGATCTTTTAAATAAAATTCTAAAAAGTCTTTTTTCTTTTTTTAGTTATATGTTTTGCGTCACATAAAACTATTTTACAATCATTTTGCCCTTTATAAATATTTTTACTTTATTTTTCATTGCAGAGGCTCCATTCCCATTCAATATGCTGATGGCAGTCAACTACTTGGTGTTTGTGAAGGGAGACACTGCTAACATCCAAATCGAACCATCATTTGGTGTGGAGGCTTCTAAGCTCTATCCTGATGTCAAATACACCAGTGTTCAAGAGTATCTCAACCGTGTTATCCAATGAACCCACAAAACATGCAAGTTGTCTGGGTTGAGGAATTGGCATGCTTTCATCTTTTGGCTTAAATAATGTAATATCTTTTATATATATATAAGTGACATTTGTGTGTGTATAAATTCAATAATTGTGCTTAAACACTTTGACCTCAAAATTGCAAATATTCAAGCTGCCCATCCGATCCATTTGCCAAGTTACCTACATGGATGCATGTTAAAAACTAGTGCTACACTTGTTCTCTCATATCATGCTCTTTCATTCATGTTATAGGTATATGACTATATGATTGTATTTGGTGCCTCATATAGGTGCGCTATGGGAATGGCATGTAATTTTCTCGTCTTGTTGGTTGGCACTTGTTGGGGGATACCCACCGACCGACCGACTGACTATCGGAGGGCCCGACCGGCTGGCGGCCCGACCGACTAACCAACGGCCCAACGGACGACTCCGACTGGCCGATCGTCAGTCGGGCGACAGGCCGACGGATGCCATCAGCGGCTAACTACGGCCATTCCACGGTCCATTTCCGACCGGGGGTATGTCGGGCGTACCAATCCCGACCGACTAAACCCAGAGGTCTGGTAGCCGACCCACATGAAGCTCGCCGACCGACGGAGGAGTCCGACGCCACTCTGCTGGCCACCGACCTAGGGTCGGCCGACTCCACCAACCACCGTACGGTCGCCAGACGTTGTCAGCTCTGACACGGACATGCGGCACGGCTGCCTGGAGGCATTGTCCCGCACAGGGCATAGTCAACCCTGGTGATTGGACAGCCGCGTGGCGATGTGACATATTCACGGCGACTCTGACAATCTACAGTGAGTTGACAGTTCCTCACTTGTCTGCGCCATTAATGACGGCGCCATACCGTGCTCCACTATATATACCGGGGAAGGCAACAGTGCAAGGGATCGATCCGCTCCGTCTCTCCCAAAAACTCAGGCTTGCTCCACTCTCCCTCTCTCTCCCTCTAAGAGCTCTTTGTCTGCATTTTACTGTTGCCCGATCACCTCTCTGACTTGACCGTCGGAGGGTCCCCGCCGGAGCCGCCTCCGGTCAGCGGACATCTCGTTTTTGCAGGTGCGCGAGCACGCTTCCCGGCGGTCCGACGACGAGGCGATTGGCCGCAACAGATTGGCGCGCCAGGTAGAGGTCTACAGCATGACAAAGACAAGAGCTCAACGATCGAGGGTAACAGGGTCGGCGAGGCGCTCTTCCCGGCGGGAAGGAGCCTCCCCGCCACCGTCACCGGCGGACCCCAGCTCTCCACGTCCGGCGGTGACCACGGAGGCCCAGATCGCGGCCATCGTACAGCAGATGACTGTACTGACTGACGCGGTCAGAAGCCTCCAGCAGCAACCGGCGGCCCGACCTATGCCCTCCAAGAGCAGCCACCGACGAACGCGCCGATCCCCGTCGCCCCCGATCGAGCGCCCTCTACAGCGCTCGCACGGGGAAGAGGGGGAACGACCCCGGCGCGACGACCGACGGTCCCGGCAGCCCTCTCCTTCCTTGCTGGAACGTGCGAGGAAAGAGAAGCGGCCGCGCACACCGTCGGCCTCCCTCTCAGAATCCTCTGGAGACTCCACTCCTGGGGTCTCCCAGCATCGACGAGCGGACGACTACGAGCGACGGTTCGAGGAAATCGACCGCCGACTCGCCCAACTGCAGATGGACGGCAAGAAGTCTTCGAATGACGTCGACTTCCAGACCGCCCAACCTCTTTCCCGACTGGTCCTCGACGAGCCGATTCCCAGTCAGTTCAAGATGCCGCATGTGGAGCCATACGACGGCTCCACCGACCCAGTCGACCACCTCGAGAGCTACAAAGCTCTCATGACAATCCAAGGGGCAACCGACGCTCTTCTCTGCATCGGCTTCCCCGCCACACTCCGCAAAGCTACCAGGGCTTGGTACTCCGGTCACCGATCGGGTAGCATTCACTCCTTCGGGCAGCTCGAGCACTCCTTCGTGGCCCACTTCAGCACCAGTAGGAAGCCGCCGCGGACGTCGGACGGTCTGTTCTCCCTCAAACAGGGGGAGGACGAAACGCTCCGACACTTCGTGGCGCGATTCAACGCGGCCACGCTCGAGGTCCGGAACCTCAACGAAGACATGGCTGTCTCAGCCATGAAGCGGGGGCTAAGGGCGTCCAGATTCACCTATTCCCTCGACAAGACCCTCCCCCGGACTTACGCCGAACTACTAGAGCGCGCATACAAGTATATGCGCGCGGACGAACGAGCGTCCGACCGACGCTTGGCCGAGCCCAGAGGCCCGAAGGAGAAGCGGAGAAAAGGTCGGGAGCCCGCCGAACCAGGCAGGCCCCCGACCGATGGTCGGCTTTCTCCACCCCGACGGATCCAAAGGTCACCTCGGCTACGGACTCCGAGGCCGGCGCGCTCCAGGTATGATTCTTATACTCTCTCTCCGCTCCCCGTGCGCAGATTTTGATGGAGATCGAGGGAGAGGAATACCTGCGACGGCCTCCGCCTCTGAAGGCAAAGGGCCTCGACCGTCGGAAGTACTGTCGGTTCCATCGGAGCCACGGCCACGACACCGAGCGGTGCCTCCAGTTGAAGGATGAGATCGAAAATCTCATCCGCCGGGGTTACCTCGGCAAATTCCGGAAGGGTCCGCCGACCCAACCGACTGCCGATCGACGCCCCCGACCGACTGAAGAGACGCCGACTAACCAGCCGACGGTGGGGGTCATCAGCATGATCTCCAAGCGGCAAGGCCCGGGGACGTCCGCAGGAGGGGAGCCGACGAAAAGACCACGCCCGGATAACACAATCACCTTCACGGAGGGAGACGTCCGGGACATTCAAACTCCCCACGACGATGCTGTTGTTGTGTCGGCGACAATAGCCAACTATGATGTAAAACGAATTTTTGTTGATAATGGAAGTTCAACGAATGTTTTGTTTTACTCGACCTTCTCCCGAATGCGACTGTCAACCGACCGACTCAAGAGGGTCTCCATGCCCCTGATCGGCTTTGCCGGAGATGCCGTCACGACAGAAGGAGAGATCACTCTGCCTGCAACGGTCGGTACCGAACCACGGCAAAGCACGGTCTCCCTAACTTTCGCGATCGTCCAAGTTCCTTCGGCCTACAACGTCATACTCGGACGACCCGGACTGAATGCCCTCAAGGCGATCGTCTCGACGTACCATCTCCTCGTTCGGTTCCCGACCAAGAACGGGGTCGGGGAGATGCGCGGGGATCAGCAGCTCGCCCGACGATGCTTCCAGATCTCTGCTCAAAGCGACGAGGCGAAGGGCTCCTTGACACTCGACAAGATGGACCAGCGGGAGGAGGAAGAACGGGGTTCGCCAGCCGAACAGATGGTGGCAATCCCGATTGCAGAAGATCCCGATCGGAAAGTTTGGGTCGGGTCCCAATTGCCCGACCCCGAACGACGACGATTAGCGGAGCTTCTGATGGCCAATGCCGACATATTTGCTTGGTCAGCAGCAGATATGTCGGGCATTCCTCCGGAAACAATGACTCACCGACTCAACATCGACCCGACAATGAAACCGGTGAGGCAGAAGAAAAGGTCCTTTGCCCCAGAAAGGCAGAAGGCCATCGACGAAGAAGTGGACAAGTTGCTCGAGGCAGGCTTCATCCGAGAGACCACGTATCCCGATTGGCTCGCCAACGTCGTCATGGTCAAAAAAGCCAACGGGAAGTGGAGGATCTGTATTGACTACACCGACCTTAACCGAGCCTGCCCGAAGGACAGCTTCCCACTTCTGAAGATCGATCAGCTGGTGGATGCGACGTCCGGGTTCCGACTGCTCAGCTTCATGGATGCCTTCGCCGGATACAACCAGATCCGGATGGCGCCTGAAGACGAGGAGCACACCGCGTTCGTGACTCCCAAGGGCCTCTACTGTTACAGGGTGATGCCCTTCGGACTGAAGAACGCCGGCGCCACCTACCAGTGACTCGTCAATAAGGTCTTCAAAGACCAAATCGGCCGCAACATGGAAGTGTACGTGGACGACATGCTGGTGAAGAGTACGCAGATCCCGGACCTTGTTCGGGATCTCGAAGAGACCTTCCGCACCCTTCGACGGCACCGAATGAAGCTCAACCCGACTAAATGTGCCTTCGGGGTGACCTCGGGGAAGTTCCTCGGGTTCCTCGTTTCTAAGAGAGGGATCGAGGCTAACCCTGAGAAAATAAAGGCAATCCTCGACATGCGTCATCCGAACACCAAGAAGGAGGTCCAACAGCTGAACGAAAGAATCGTCGCTCTTAGCCGATTCATCTCCCGGTCGGCTGAAAGGTGCCTCCCGTTCTTCAAGACCCTGCGACGGGCGAACGGCTTCTCTTGGTCGGATGAGTGCGAACAGGCCTTCGAAGACCTGAAAAGGTACTTGGCTTCCCCGCCGCTGCTCGTAAAGCTGGAGGTCGGGGACACCTTGTACCTCTATTTGGCCACGTCTCTCGAGGCGATTAGTTCGGTGCTCGTTCGGGAAAACGAGTGCCGAACCCATCAGCCCATCTACTACACCAGCAAAGTGCTCCACGACGCCGAAGCCAGATACTCGGAGACGGAAAAGATGATCTTCGCCTTGACCGTCTCCGCGCAACGACTTCGACCCTACTTCCATGCCCACGCCATAGTGGTGCTCACCAACCAGCCCCTGAGGGCGATACTGCGCCGACCCGACACATCCGGACGGCTCGCGAAGTGGGCGATGAGGCTTAGCGAGTTCGACATCCAATACCGACCAAGGCCTGCCCTGAAAGCTCAGGTCTTGGCCGACTTCGTCGTCGAATGCCCGACTACCGACCCAGGGTTGGTAACTGAAGACCCAGGACGAGAAACGGTCTCTGAGCCAGATCCGGCCTCCACCTGGGTACTCCACATCGACGGAGCCTCGAACGCACAAGGAAGCGGGGCCGGGCTCCTGCTCACGAATTCGGAGGGGGTGGTCACCGAATACGCCCTCCGGTTCGACTTCAAGGCCTCCAACAATCAAGCCGAATACGAGGCACTTCTCGCTGGCTTGAGGATGGCGAAGGAGCTGGGCATCGACAGTCTCCGTGCTTTCTCCGACTCTCAGCTGATCGTGGGGCAGGTCAAGGGAGAATTCGAGGTGCGAGATCCAACCATGATCAAGTACCTTCAGAAAGTGAAGGACCTCGTGGCATGCCTCGGATATTTCAAAATCTCCCACGTCCCCAGGTCGGAGAATGCTCGTGCCGACGCTCTCTCCAGATTGGCAACGACGGCCTACGACTCTTTGGGTCGGACGTTCGTCGAAAACCTCCAGCAGCCGAGCATCGATCGGGTCGAAGGAGTGCAGCAGCTAACGTCCGAACCAAGTTGGATGGACCCGATCGTCCGGTACCTGACCGACGGGATCAGCCCCGAAGATCCCGCGGAGGCCAAACGGCTCCGATGGACGGCCTCCTAGTATGTGATCGTGGACGGTCGACTCTACAAAAGGTCATTTTCCCTCCCTTTGCTCAGGTGCTTGGGGCCGACCGACGCCGACTATGCTCTCCGAGAGGTCCACGAGGGAATTTGCGGGAACCACTTGGGGGGCAAGTCCCTGGCCTTCAAGGTTCTACGACAAGGCTACTACTGGCCGACCATGAAGAAGGATGCGGCAGAGCTGGTCCGGAGATGCGAGCCATGCCAAAAGTATGCCAATATCCAGCACCAACCGGCCAGCCAAATCGCTCCCATCGTCGCTCCATGGCCCTTCGCCCAGTGGGGAGTCGATATACTCGGCCCATTCCCACCAGCGTCGGGCCAAAGAAAGTTCATCGTCGTCGCCATCGACTACTTCACAAAGTGGGTCGAGGCCGAGCCTTTGGCACAGATTACCGAGCGGAAGATGGAGGACTTCATCCAGAAATCCATCATCTTCAGGTTCGGGTTGCCGCACACCATCGTTACCGACAATGGTCGGCAATTCGACAACAAAGACTTCGAGGACTTCTGCGCCAGATTCCACATCCGGCATCGACTAACTTCAGTCGGGCACCCGCAGTCCGACGGTGAGGTTGAGGTAACCAACCGAACCTTGCTCCATGGACTCAAGACCCGACTAAATGAAGCCAAAGGTCTCTGGGTCGACGAACTGGGCTCCGTTCTATGGGCCTACCGAACGACCCCCCGCGTCCCGACCGGGGAGTCGCCGTTCAGCCTGGCCTACGGGACGGAGGCGATGATCCCACTCGAGATCGGACTGCCATCTTCAAGAGTCGAGCAGCATCAAGAGCCGGACAACTCCGAGAGTCGGAGGGCCGACCTAGACCTCCTCCCCGAACTACGGGACGAGGCTCAAATTCGAATGGCTTCATACCGACAAAGGGTCGCCCGGTACTACAACGCCAAGGTCAAACCAAAGCTTTTCAGGCCCGGTGACCTGGTCTTGAGAAAGGCGGAAGTCTCGAAACCCTTGGAACAGGGGAAGCTGGCTCCGAATTGGGAAGGACCCTACAAGGTCGCAGACACTTTCGGGCCGAGGGCTTATCGACTGGAGACCCTCGAGGGGAAGCCCATTCCTCGGACTTGGAACGCCGACAACTTGAAGCTGTATTACCAGTGAATTTTTGTAATTCAAAAGTCGGAATGCAAGTTCAGTTTTAAAATTTCGGAGCCCTGACCCTTCGACGTTCAACGATCCATCGGCCCCTTGCCAGGATCGATGCACCTACGAGAGTCGGTACTCCTTCGACGTTCAACGATCCATCGGCCCCTTGCCAGGACCGATGCACCTACGGGAGTCGGTACTCCTTCGACGTTCAACGATCCATCGGCCCCTTGCCAGGACCGATGCACCTACGGGAGTCGGTACTCCTTCGACGTTCAACGATCCATCGGCCCCTTACCAGGACCGATGCACCTACGGGAGTCGGTACTCCTTCGACGTTCAACGATCCATCGGCCCCTTGCCAGGACCGATGCACCTACGGGAGTCGGTACTCCTTCGACGTTCAACGATCCATCGGCCCCTTGCCAGGACCGATGCACCTACGGGAGTCGGTACTCCTTCGACGTTCAACGATTCATCGGCCCCTTGCCAGGACCGATGCACCTACAGGAGTCGGTACTCCTTCGACGTTCAACGATCCATCGGCCCCTTGCCAGGACCGATGCACCTACGGGAGTCGGTACTCCTTCGACGTTCAACGATCCATCGGCCCCTTGCCAGGACCAATGCACCTACGGGAGTCGGTACTCCTTCGACGTTCAACGATCCATCGGCCCCTTGCCAGGATCGATGCACCTATGGGAGTCGGTACTCCTTCGACGTTCAACGATCCATCGGCCCCTTGCCAGGACCGATGCACCTACGGGAGTCGGTACTCCTTCGACGTTCAACGATCCATCGGCCCCTTGCCAGGACCAACGCACCTACGGGGGTCGTCAGCCCGTCTACGGCCAAACTTTCGGGCAGATCCATCGGCCGACAGACCGATCGGGCCCCGGCCAAAGAAAGGCTTAAAGCCCACGCGATTGTTGTCGCGACTTCCGACCAGGCTACGGCCGATCGAGGTATATTCGGCTTACCACCGTTTATTACACGACGCGACCTTAGTCGCATCCACGGCTTGCCGATCGATCCACGGTCGGCTGAACGACATTCGGCTTGCTACCGTATGACGGACGACACAGAACCCGACGCAAGAGCTTGGGGATCCGACTTACTATCGCTCCTCCGACACTGCGCCGGACGATGTTCGACTAAACACATCTACGGAAGTCCGACTACCGAACCTTTACCAGGTTCGGTCGGCTCCCGACTTAACATATGCGTCCGACTGGCGACTTCAACTATTGGAAGCCGACCTAAAGTCGGGACACAAGCTACTTCGGAGCTGTGCGAGTCGGTTAAGTCCTACCGACTTACCCGAGTTGGCGACCTCTCTAAGTTGGTGACTAGGGTTCGACATTGCAGCGATAAGAGACATTTCAAACAAAAGACACAAGGAAAGAAAATTTCATTCATTGATCAAAGGAAATTACAAAGTCGGGCCGAAGCCCGATTATATGTATTTTCAAAAAGAAACAAAAAGGGAAGACGGTCGGCTGGACCGATCATTCGTCCTGGTCGATCTCTTCGACCGATGGAGGATCGGGAAGGATCGACGTCTCGACCGTGAGCGGCGCTGGGTCAACGGCAGAAGGGCATCCTTCAGTCGGCAAGGGACCTTCGATCGGCTCCTGCTCCGGGACGGCTTCCTCCGCTGGGATGACGCCTCCCGACAGCTGGTCGGCCTCCTCTTCGGCTCCTTCCTCTTCGGCGAGTAGCGGGACGACTCGGCTGACGTCCACCTCCGGGTACAAGGCATGGACGGCGTCCCAACCGTCCTCGAACCCGACCCGATAGGAGGCGAAGCCCGACTCGAGCATCTCCTCCTTGTACTGGTCGGAGGCCCGGAAGTCCTCCACCGCACGATCGGCCGACTCCCTCATCGATCGTGCCTCGTCCTCGGTGTGGGCCAGCTCCTCCCTCGCCAACTCCGCCTCGGCCCTAGCAATTTCGGCGTCGATCTGGGCGATGGACAACTCCTCTTCGGCTTCCGCGAGCTTCCCCAGGCTGACCCGAAGTTGCTCGCGTTCCCCTTGGAGTTCGGAGGTGGCACCGTCCCGTTCGCGTCGAAGACGACGCACGGCCCGACCTTTGTGCTTGGCCTCCTTCTTGGCCGACTTCAGTTCGGCCATAAGCCGGGAGACCTCGTCCGTCAACTTGGCCTCCCGGTCGGCCGACTCCTGCAGTTGGTCGACTAGCCTCGCCCTTTCGGCCTCGGCCGCCGCCGACCTTTCTTTAAAGGCTGCCCGAACGTCGCCGAACCTTCGGTATCCGGCCTCCAATTCGGACATGGTGAAGATCAGCTGCCGACGGAAAAAAGCTTCGTCAGAATTATGTGGCAAGCGAAAATTCTTCTAAGGAAAAAGGTGACGCGAAGCTTACCTCCACCATTGTCGGGTAGAACCGCGACAACATCTCGGTCACCTGCCGAGACCGCAACGACTGCACGTCGGTAGGGAGGAGGATCCCCTGGCACAACCTCCTCGCAAGGTTGTGGTCGGCCAAGGCCGACGCACCCTCGGGGTAGTATGCGCTGGGGGGCATCGATCTTTCCTCCTCCGAGGGCTCCATCGGGGCTTTCCCCCGATCAGCTGCCCCGACCGATGGGGCTGGCAGCGAGGGGATGCTGGAGTTCGACCCGGCGCCCCCCGTTGCGCCAGCGGACGCCTCCGGACGATGTTCGGCTTCCCGAACATCATCCGGCTCCACCCGCGGCGGCGAAGCCGCCGACACTCCTTCGGCCACTTCCTCGGTCGGCCTCTCTTCGACTTGGACAATCGGAGCCGCGAGGGCTATGATCGGTTCCGACTCTTCGGTCGCCGACGCTTCGACGGTCGGCGGGGCTGGGGCTGGTCTCTTGGAAGGACGCGAAGGGCCGGCCCCCGATGCTGGCCTCTTCCTCGCGGCGGCAAACTGCCGAATTTCGGCATCGGTTGGCCTCATCCTCGGCGGTGTCCCTGCAAAGCCAACAAGAGTGTTAAAGGCCGGACCAGAGCTACCCCAAAGCCGAACAAAAAGAAAAGCTGGGGGATCGGGCGATACCTATTCGGGGGACCAGACTCAGGCCGGCGTCATAGAGAGCTTGCTCGGTAACAAGCTCCCTCTGCTTCGGGACCGACATGTCTTTGAGTCGGTGGAAGTCCTCCCGGTCGTCCGCATCGACCCGACTGTTGTCGTTGGCCTCAGTTCGGGGTACACCCCAGCGGGAAGGAAAGCCCCAAGAAGAAGAAGAAGAAACGAAAAAGAACTGGTTCTTCCATCCATGAATGGACGATGGAAGACCGGTTATGAAGGCAAGACCCTTCCGGGGGTTGAAGAGCCACCACCCTCGGGCCTTAGGGTGGGGTCGGAGCACAAAAAATGCCCGGAAGAGAGAAACGCGAGGGTTGGTCGGCAAAAGCTGACACAACAACGCGA
This sequence comes from Elaeis guineensis, assembly GCF_000442705.2. NCBI lineage: Eukaryota > Viridiplantae > Streptophyta > Magnoliopsida > Arecales > Arecaceae > Elaeis > Elaeis guineensis. The sequence goes on from NC_026005.2 coordinate 22,151,035, forward strand.
AGGAGATTATCAGACGAACAGAGTTCGACGCCAGCTGCGCCGGACAGAGTCCGTAGTAATCAAGCAGATTCCGGACGAACTCCGGAATCGGGAGCCGAAGACCCGCGCGAAGGTCTTCGACATATAGCGCCAGGTCGCCAGGCGGAGGGTTGTTGACCCGACCGCCGGCCCCTGGAGTGGAGAGCCGAAACTGCTCCGGGATGCGATAGTGCTCCCGAAGCTGATCGACATTCGGCCCCGAAAGCGAGGAGGCCTCATCTTCCGGAGCTGATCGGGAGTCGTCGGTCGGGTTCCCCGACCGAGCTCCCTGGGTCGGTTTCCTGGTCATTATGCAGGAACCAAAAGAGCAGAAAGAGAAGAAAGGGAAGAAGAAGGAGAAGAGGGGACCACGAACCCGATGGACCCTCCGGAAGCGAAGAAGAACTCTGCCCGCGACGACCGAGAAATTGCCCGGACAGAGTTTCCCCCAGCAAATGGCGAGTGTGGGTCCTGGGTCCGGGAGGTCCTATATATATAGGGCCGACTGACGGCCGAGATGCTTCCACGCCGACCGAAGGCATGCGGATGCGCGACGCGTGGCGCCCGCCGATTGGCTGAGGATTCGGCGCGCTTCGTCCCGGGACGCCCGCACCGCCCTCATTAAATGCCGGAGCGGATGCCGGCCAACCACCCTGACACGCGGCGCGCGGGGGTTGGCTCCGCAGTCGGCCGCCCGCGCCGATCCGCGTTCCCGATGGGATGCCTCACCCGCGATCGGCGCCGAATATCCGATCGTCTGACGCCGTATCGTCCGACGCCCGATCTTATGATACCGACGTAACGTCTGACGACGACAAGACGCGGCGTCTGACACCTGACGCCGGCGCGACTTCTGACATCGACTAGACGTCCGGATCACTTGGGATTCGTGAGGTGTCTGACAACGGATCAGCCGGCGGTACGGTCGGATCTGCACATGCGACAAATCCACTCCCAGTCGTCCGGGCTTGCTACCCGAATGAAGGCATCGGCCAGCTCTCCACCCGACTTAGGAGTGGAGGGGGGCAACTGTTGGGGGATACCCACCGACCGACCGACTATCGGAGGGCCCGACCGGCTGGCGGCCCGACCGACTAACCAACGGCCCAACGGACGACTCCGACTGGCCGATCGTCGGTCGGGCGACAGGCCGACGGATGCCATCAGCGGCTAACTACGGCCATTCCACGGTCCATTCCCGACTGGGGGTATGTCGGGTGTACCAATCCCGACCGACTAAACCCAGAGGTCTGGTAGCCGACCCACATGAAGCTCGCCGACCGACGGAGGAGTCCGACGCCACTCTGCTGGCCACCGACCTAGGGTCGGCCGACTCCACCAACCACCGTAGGGTCGTCAGATGTTGTCAGCTCTGACACGGACATGCGGCACGGCTGTCTGGAGGCATTGTCCCGCACAGGGCATAGTCAACCCTGGTGATTGGACAGCCGCGTGGCGATGTGACATATTCACGGCGACTCTGACAATCTACAGTGAGTTGACAGTTCCTCACTTGTCTGCGCCATTAATGACGACGCCATACCGTGCTCCACTATATATACCGAGGAAGGCAACAGTGCAAGGGATCGATCCGCTCCGTCTCTCCCAAAAACTCAGGCTTGCTCCACTCTCCCTCTCTCTCCCTCTAAGAGCTCTTTGTCTGCATTTTACTGTTGCCCGGTCACCTCTCTGACTTGACCGTCGGAGGATCCCCGCCGGAGCCGCCTCCGGTCAGCGGACTTCTCATTTTTGCAGGTGCGCGAGCATGCTTCCCGGCGGTCCGACGACGAGGCGATTGGCCGCAACAGCACTTATTAGTTATGTTGTGCCCAGGAGTCTACCTTAATGCAAATAGCTTAAGTCGTATCAGAAATCGTAGGAGCCAAATAACAGAGTATGTTCATATATGGGATTGGAAGAAAGTTCTACTTAGAACCTTAGACATTAGTTTTGAACTAGAGGTACTTTGTTTTGTGGATGCTTTATCAGGAAACTAGGAATTGTAGATTGTTTTATATACCTTTTCTGTAATTTGTGCACTCACTATCTGCCCAAGAAAATGGATTAACAAAGATTTGTAAAATTATTATTTTTTTAAATTTCTTAAATTAAAATATCGATCATTAGTTTTTGACCATAATCCTACAGCAGAATGTGAGAATCAACATTAGATGATGAAGTCGGAAACATATGTTGCTTCGAATGATAGAAGATAGCAATCAAATGATCCTAATCCTTTAGCAGAATATGAGAATCTATGTTACATGATGAAGCCAAATAAGCCTCCAACATGACATATGAAGCACCTAAATTTTGAATAACATATTTTAATCCTTCTTAAGTAGCTCTAAGTTCCGCCTTCAGAACTGTAGTATCAAAAATCTGTTCGGAAGTAATCCATGAGACTTCTAATTATAAATTTGGAACCATTGTAATCACCTCCATTATTAACAATGCCATCAGAAAAATCTTATATCATTTGATACCATGTGTTGCTGCCAAAATCCGGCCCAGCTAAGATCTGCTTTGGAGTCGTGGATCTACATACAAAAAGAATTGAAAAACTCACCAAATTAGCTTCGATCAGACCATCCAATGTCTAGGTTAGGTTGGACTTTGGAATAACATTAAAAAAAAATAATAGATGATCAAAATGATATTATCTAGGTCTAGTCGATATTTGACCGATCTGGAGTTGGTTAGCTAGATCGGATCTTATTAGTATCTGATTGATCCGAAGATAGTCCGCTTGAAATTAGTCGACGTCCAATCGAGTTAGAGATGATCGGGTCTAGTCAGCATCTGACTGATCCAGATAAGGTCAAATTTAATGAGCATCTAGTCGATTTGGTGTTGGTTGAATCTTGGATTCTGGTTGATATCTGATGGATCTAGAGATAGCCAGTCTGGTGATGGTGATGCTGCAGTAAGTACTAATAGCAAGACCAATGTAGTTGATACTGGTGTTGATAGCGATGAAGCAATCTAGGCAAAAAGTGATGTCAAGGATGATGACATTAAGGATTGTGACATTGAGGATGACGAGGTTAGACGCATGATTGTGGGTGACGATGGCAGCCCGAATGTCGTCAAAATTGAAGTTGAGGGTCTCGATGTCGACTTTTAGATCTTAGTTCTTCATCACCTCTGGTTTCTTCAACTTCACCAAAGGAGTCAGAGGGGAATTGGATTGGGTCTAAAGAGAGTACTTGGACTTGTCACCTTTGGGATGCTTGATATGGAGGATGATAAGGGCACCGCCATGATCCAAAAGGTCATTGATCGTCCACTCTAGCACTATTTTATTACTCTTCAAGAAGTCTGATGCCACACTGATCTTCTAATCTCCTTCCATCTCTTCTTTTTGTGGCCTCACTTTTTTTGATGGCTTATTCTCCATGCATATTATCTTTTAAATAGAATAAATTTGAGCATTAAAGAGTGAGAAGGATGTGAGCAAAGGCGTGGATGCGAGGATTGGAGAGGGAATCTCTAGGTATTTAGAGAAGAATTTGGGTGTGTGGGCATTGGAGAAGGATAAAAAGTCATCATACGATATCACCATGAATTTAAAAAAAGAAAATCTTAATCATCAGCATACAAAAAGGAAAGATCTGATCATGTTCCAGCTAAGACTATATTTTAACCCTTGACCCGTAACCCTTAACCGTACCCTTTCCTTTTGCCTTTTCTTCGACAACACACACCTACCCGTGCTTGGATGCGTCAAGTTAAAGATTGCAGCAGGTGCGCATTATATATATATATATATATATATATATATATAGCTGAGCTGCCATGACACCGAACAGATTACTGCCGCAAAGCAGAAACCGACACGTACCCTAACTTGCTAACACAGAGCAAGATGCAGCAGAACCAGCTACATGTCAAAATATGATCCGCTAGCTATGCCATTCCATCTTCGACTTGATACACTGAATCCCCTCAGGAAACATCCCCACCGCTTTTTTCTAGGTAAGCGATCACGTCTCCAAGCTGACCCACTGTCGGAAATCTAGCACCCTCCAACGACGAGACTGTAAAAGCAAGCGGAGCAGCTTATGGTCATGTTTACTTGACGGTGACCGCACACCGACTCCGCACCTATAATACCGGAGCGATTCCAGCACCGTCGATCGCGCCCGCCTCAAAGCCTTACCCTTATCCCGCTTGTACCGGCGGCGCAACGTAATCCCTTTCGCCCTCGATCATCCGACGGTCCAGATGGCGCGGGAGATGAGCAAAATCCTGATCATCGGTGGGACGGGATACCTCGGTAAGTTTATTGTGGGAGCTAGCGCGCGGTCCGGTCATCCCACCTTCGCCATGGTGAGAGATACCGCCCCCTCCGACCCAGCGAAGGCCCAGCTCTTGGAGGCTTTCAAGAACTCCGGCGTCACCCTCCTCAAAGTAAATAAATAGTTTCTTTCTTCTATATCTTGAACATCAATAATTCCGTAAGATTGGACTCTTAAGCACTGATAAATTAATTCTAACAAAACTTTTGTTAAGATTTTGCTAGCTTTTCGCTATTATATTGACGCCATACCAATGCTGTAGGGGGATTTAAATGACCACGGGAGCTTGGTGGAGGCCATTAAACAAGTGGACGTGGTAATCTCAACGGTCGGCCTACAGCAGGTGATGGACCAGCTTAGGATCATTGCTGCTATTAAAGAAGTCGAACGATTAAGGTCTCTCTCTCCTCTCTCCTTTTTTTTTTCTAGAAGGTAGGATCTGGTGTAAAATTATTATTTATTATACTTCCCCTTGCAATAGCCATGGTCCTATCCGGCATTATCTGACGTATGTGGGGCCATTCTTTTACATTTTTTTATTTTTTTGATGCCACATTTTTTACTTTTTAAATTTTAAAAAACGATGGTTGGAGTTGACCTGAAGTACGATCAAAAAATAATAATAATTTATGATTCACTCGTTATATTAAAAAAATATTTAATTCATAATTGAAATTGAGATAAAAATAAAAATTGAAATAATTTAAAATTAAAATTGAAATGATTAAATTTTTTGAAGTATTTGATTCGTGATTGAAATCAAAATTAAAATAAAAATTTGAATCCATATAAGAGAGTAGGGATTGAGTTTTATATAGATCGAGCTATTTTCATTCCACTCTGAAATCAGAATCACAATAAAATTCTTTCCAATCAAATGATTAGAATGGAGTCTATCTATTTCGATTTTAATTTTAAATTTTTATTTTTTTCATCAAATATTTTAATAAAATTTTAATTACTGATTACTTACAGTACGATCCAAGAGTCAGTTCAGTGACCTTATTTTTTTCACTTATATCGAAAAATTTGAATCCTGAGTACCGTACCTTTAATATTTCACCCACCCCGAGCAATTATTAAGTAGAGGCTTCATGTTAACTAGCTAAAGTCTACTTGCTGATACAGTAATAATATGATATCAATGCCTAAAGATAGATAATATACAAAATAAATCGCCACCTATTTTTCATGTTATATATCAGTCATTATTGATATAATAATAAAGATATACTTTTAGAAACAAGCAATGATGATCACCATCATATTGCTATTTTTTAAAATTATTCGATCAATAGAACAAAGTCATCACCATATTTTGCTAGTACCATGGCATTTAGTGCATAAGGGGTCTTTGTTAAATGAGATTACTTGGCTAATTTATGTTCATCAATCATGAAATAATGGTGTTTGTAGAGGTTCTTGCCCTCCGAGATTGGTTTTGATGTTGACCGCATACACAAAGCAGAGCCTGCATCGTCGGTGTTCGCACTCAAGGCTCAGATTCGGCGTGCCATTGAGGCAGAAGGGATCCCTCACACCATTGTGTGCTGCGACTGCTTCGTTTGATACTTTCTTCCAACACTAGCACAACCAGAACCTCCAAATACTATAAAAAATAAAAAAATTAAGAACGTCCTATTAGTAATGTTATTAAAACGGTATCTAATAAAGATAAATGAAGCCATTGATTATCGTTCTTATTAAATAATTTTTAAATATATTTTTTTTCATTCTAATAAACATTTATAAAAATATTATCACAAAATCACTCTTAAATATAAAAAAAAAAATAGATTAGAAACGTTTTTATATACCAATCTAAGAACATTTGAACAAAAATATTTTCATATATCTTGCATAATTTTTTTGTTCCTAATTTTTTTTTAAAATTTATGAATTTAATTTTTTTCTGTACATCAATTCAAGTCTGAATAGACTACGATAGTGTTGCAAAAATTTTGAATATGACCATTGCTCCTCTCTCTATAAGCAAACTAATTCTGAATGTGCAAGCCGACCTCTCATATTATACACCATCGATCTGTAACCAATTTTTGAAAAGTACATGTATGTTGGTTTCTCTTCACCGATAGAGAAGCTCTCGAGTTCTCATTACATTTTGAGATGGAGCTTCCGGGCCAATGCTGTGGCATGATCCCTTAATTTATCTCACCTACCTCTTTCTCTGCAATCAAGATACTATTGTTGCTAAATCTCCTTCTAATAGAATATGAATAGCTTAATCTTTACGAATAGCAACCGTTATCCGTAACCAGGTGGCAACCAATTTTGTAAAAGATAAAGATGCACGTGACCCGTAACCAAGTGGCAATCAATTTTGTAAAAGAAAAAGATGCACATGACAACGTGCATCTTTGTCGACGTGCACTCTACCATCTGTCTGTGAGAGTTGATCTCTTGACACAGGCTTTTGCGTATGTGTTAAAATTTTAACACATAGACTTTTGCATCTTTGTCAACGTGCACTCTGGCCAAGCGTGGATACTCTCCTCGCATTATTTTAATCTCGCTGGTCCCACACAAAAAAAAAAAAAAAAATTCAGTTTTCAATTCTCTACGATCCAATGCCTCTCTGTTTCTATATTTTGATTTCTGATCCCACGCAATAGAAAACGAAAAAAAAAAAAATCTGATCTATAGGGATGGATCTAATCTGATCTATAGATTAGATTTTTTTTTTTGTTTTCTGTTGCATGGGATCAGGGATCAAAATATAGAAACAGAGAGGCGCTGGGCCGCAGAAAGTTGAAATCTGGATTTTTTTTTTTTATTGTGTGGGACCAATGGGAATAAAATAACGCGAGGAGAGCATCCACGCTCGACCAGAGTGCACGTCGATAAAGATGCAAAAGCCTGTGTTAAAATTTTAACACATACGCAAAAGTCTATGTCAAGAGATCAACTCTCATAGGCAAGTGATAAAGTGCACGTTGACAAAAATACACGTTGTCATGTGCATCTTTACTTTTTACAAAATTAGTTGCCATTGGTTACGGATTGTGTATCTTTATCTTTTACAAAATTGATTGCCATCTGATTACTGGTAATAGTTGTTATCCATAAAGTTTAAGCTATTCATATTATATTAGAAGGAGATTTGGCAACAATAGTATCTTGATTGCAGAGAAAGAGGTAGATGAGATAAATCAAGAGATCATGCCGCAACATTGGTCCGGAAGCTCCATCCCAAAATATAATGAGAACTCGAGAGCTTCCCTATCGATGAGGAGAAATCAACATACATATGCTCCTCAAAAATTGATTACAGATCAATGGCGTGTGATATAAGTGGTCGGCTTGCACATTCAAAATTGGTTTGCCTATGGAGAGGGGAGCAATGGTCACATTCAGAATTTTTGCAATACCATTGTAGTCTATCCAGGCTTGAATTGATGTACAGAAAAAAAAAATTAAATTCATAAATTTTGAAAAAATTTTAGGAACAAAAAAAAATTATACAAGATATATGAAAATATTTTTATCCAAATATTCTTAGATTGGTATATAGAAATATTTCTAATCTGTTTTTTTTTTATATTTAAGAATAATTTTGTAATAATATTTTTATAAATATTTATTGAAATAAAAAAAATATATCTAAAAATTATTTAATAAAAATGATAACAAACGACTCTATTTACTTTTATTAGATGTGGTTTTAATAACATTACTAGACGTTCGCTGAAGAAAATGTCGGCACGTATACCATCAAAACGGTGGATGACCCAAGGACTTTGAACAAGATTTTGTACATGAAACCTCCTGCCAACATCTACTCCTTTAACGAGCTTGTCTCCCTCTCGGAAAAGAAGACCTGCAAGATATTGGAGAAGATCTACCTTCCGGAAGAAGAGGTCTTGAAGAAGAGTGAGGGTAAGTAGAAACTTTCGCTGGTTTCAAATGCCAACTTCCTTTAGAATTTTGGATGTATAAAGCATCGTTATTTGAACCAATAATTTACATATATAATACCATTATAAATCATGTGCTCGATAAGTCGGCTTATTCATGTTCCTCTGTTTTTGATTTACATGTTATCCACCATCAGTGATCATCACAGTTCATGATTATCTTCTAATTAGATATTTTGAATTTTTTATAATAAAAAGGATATGCCATTTAACTTAGCATCGATAGCCACATTGAGCACAAATTCACTTTTCTATCATGTAAATAGCACCTTCCATCTGATAGAAAAGCTTTTAGATGTGTTTGTTATAAAAAACTGAATGGCAAATGTAGCACGGGCAAGAAGATTCTATGAGCAAATATAAAAAATATCAGTGTGCCCATATATATGGAAAATTAGCCAGAAAATAATGTGCAAAAGGAATGCACACACATGGACACAAACAATTTAGGATTTGATGTCGCTAGGTTTCCCCAATGTTGTAGTACAGGGTGCTAGATATTACTTAATAGTCTGCATCCCATAAAAGAAATGCGTGTTCAAATAATTCACAGGGTTCTTTTCCTTGATGGATGTTTAAGACCCATATGTTTTATTAACTCGTTCTTAACTGCTTATGCTTTTGAGATTTAATGCCCAGTAGCAAAACTAGCCTTGCAGCAAAACTAGTTAATGCAACCAGAAAACGCATTAAGTGATGGAAGGCTGCCCTTTTCATTATCAATATTGCTGAACTAGAGTCAAGGGAACGCCACTAAGGAAATAATAGTCAAAAACTGATTTTTGCGTACATGTTCTTGCAACTATGATCTTTTAAATAAAATTCTAAAAAGTCTTTTTTTTTTTAAATTTTTAGTTATATGTTTTGCCTCACATAAAACTATTATCATTTTGCCCTTTATAAATATTTTTACTTTATTTTTCATTGCAGAGGCTCCATTCCCATTCAATATGCTGATGGCAGTCAACTACTTTGGTGTTTGTGAAGGAAGACACTGCTAACATCCAAATCGAACCATCATTTGGTGTGGAGGCTTCTGAGCTCTATCCTGATGTCAAATACACCAGTGTTCAAGAGTATCTCAACCGTGTTATCCAATGAACCCACAAAACATGCAAGTTGTCTGAGTTGAGGAATTGGCATGCTTTCATCTTTCGGCTTAAATAATGTAATATCTTTAATATATATATAAGTGACATTTGTGTGTGTATAAATTCAATAATTTTGCTGAAACACTTTGACCTCAAAATTGCAAATATTCAAGCTGCCCCTCCGATCCATTTGCCCAAGTTACCTACATGGATGCATGTTAAAAACTAGTGCTGCACTTGTTCTCTTTTGTCATGCTCTCTTATTCCTGTTATAGGTATATGACTATATGAATGTATTTGGGGCCTCATATAGGTGCGCTATGGGAATAGCATGTAATTTTCTCTTGTCTTGTTTGTTGGCACTAATTAGTTATGTTGTGCCCAGAAGTCTACCTTAATGCAAATAGCTTATGTCGTATAAGAAATCGTAGGAGCCAAATAACAGAGTGTGTTCATATATGGGACTGGAAGAAAGTTCTACTTAGAACCTTAGACATTGATTCTGAACTAGAGGTGCTTATACTTTGTTTTGCGGATGCTTTCTCGGGAAACTAGGAATTGTAGATTGTTTTATATACCTTTTCTGTAATTTGTGCACTCACTATCTGCCCAAGAAAATGGATTAACAAAGATTTATAAAATTATTATTTTTTTTAAATTTTTAAATTAAAATATCGATCATTAGTTATTGGCTGTAATGCTATAGCAGGACGTGAGAATCAACATTAGATGATAAAGTCGGAAACATATGTTGCTTCGAATGATAGAAGCTAGCAATCAGATGACTCTAATCCTTTAGCAGAATATGAGAATCCGCATTACATAATGAAGCCAAATAAGCCTCCAACATGACATATGAAGCACCTAAATTTTGAATAACATATCCTTCCTAAGTAGCTCTAAGTTCTGCCTTCGGAACTATAGTATCAAAAATTCTATTCGGAAGTAATCCATGGGGCTTCTAATTATAAATTTGGAACCATTGTAATCACCTCCATTATTAACAATGCCATTAGAAAAATCTTATATCATTTGATACCATATGTTGCTGCCAAAATCCAGCCCAGTTAGGATCATTTAGAGGGCATTGTTCGATCCACGGTTGTAAAATAAGATTTGCTTTGGAGTCGTGCACCTACATACAAAAAAAATCGAAAAACTCATCGGATTAGCTCCGACCAGACCTTCCAATGTCTAAGTTAGGTTGGACTTTGGAATAATATTAAAAAAAATAATAGATGATCAAAATAATATTATCTAGGTCTAGTCAATGTTTGACTGATCTAAAGATGGTCAGCTAGATCGGATTTTATTAGTATCTGATTGATCTGGAGATAGTCCGCTTGGATCAGATTTGGTCGACGTGCAGCCAAGTTAGAGATGGTCGGGTCTGGTAGGCATCTGACTGATCCAGAGAGGATCAAATCTGATTAGTATCTAGCCGATTTGGTGTTGGTCGGATCTTGAATTCTGATCTAATCGATATCTGGCTGATCTAGAGATAGTAAGCCTGATGATGGTGATGCTGCAGTAGATGCTAGTAGTAAAGCCGATATAGTTAATGTTGATGTTGATAGTGATGAAGCAATCAAGGCAAAAATTGATGTTAAGGATGATGACATTAAGAATGGTGATGTTGAGGGTGACGAGGTTGGGCGCACGATCATGGGTGACGATGGCAGCCCGAATGTCAGTGGAATTGAAGTTGAGGGTCTCGATGTCAACTTCCAAATCATAGTTCTTCATTATCTCTGGTTTCTTCAACCTCGCCAAAGGAGTTAGAGGGGGAATTAGATTGGATCTAAAGAGAGTACTTGGCCTTGTCACCCTTGGGATGCATGATATGGAGGATGATAGGGGCATCGCCATGGTCCACAAGGTTATTGATCGTCCACCCTAGCACTCTTTTATTACTTTTCAAGAAGTCCAGTGCCACACTGATCTTCTAATCTTCTTTCATCTCTTCTTCTTATGGCCTCATTTTTTTTGATGGCCCATTTGCCCATGCATGTTATCCTTTAAATAGAATAAATTTGAGCATTAAAGAGTGGGATGTGAGTAAGGGCGTGGATACGAGCATTGGAGAGGGAATCAGTAGGTATTTAGGGAGTGTTTGATTCGTAAACGAAATCAGAATAAGAATGAAAATCGAAATGACTTGGAATCGAAATTGGAATAGTCAAATCTCTCAAAGCGTTTGGTTTGTGATCAGAATCAAAATCGGAATTGGAATGAAAATTTGAATCCATAGAGAAAAATAAGGATTGAGTTCTATATAGATTGAGGCATTCCCATTCTATCCCGGAATCAAAATTGAAATGAAATTTCTTCCAATCAAATGGTTAAAATAAGAGTCATCCATTTTGATTCTGATCCTAAATTTTACTGATTTCACTCAAATATTTTAAAAAAAAAAATAAATTTATGGGTATTGGAGATAGACAAAAGATCATCATACCATATCACCATAAATTTAAAAAGAGAAAATCTTAACTATCACCGTAAAAAAAAAAGCAAGATCTGATTGTGGTCCAGCTAAGACTATATTTTAACTCTTGACCCTTAACCGTACCTTTTCTTTTTGCCTTTTTTTTCGATAACACACACCTACCCGTGCTTCGATGCGTCAAGTTTAAGATTGCAGCAGGTGCGCTAGTAGTCGTCCTTTTATATTTTATATATACAAAATACCTGAGCTGCCATGACACCGAACAGATTACTATCGCAAAGCAGAAACCGACACGTACCCTAACTTGCTAACATAGAACAAGATGCAGCAGAACCAGCTACATGTCAAAATATGATCCGCTAGCTGTGCCATTCCATCTTCGACTTCATACACTGAATCCCCTTAGGAAGCATCCCCACCACTTTTTCTAGGTGCTCGATCACGTCTCCAAGCTGACCCACTGTCGGAAATCTAGCACCCTCCAACGACGAAAAACTGAAAAAGCAAGCGGAGCAGCTTAAGGTTATGTTTACTTTAGGGTGACCGCACACCGACTCCGCTCCTATAATACCGGAGCGATTCCAGCACCACCGGTCGCGCCCGCCTCAAAGCCTTTCCCTTATCCCGCTTGTACCGGAGGCGCAACGTAATCCCTTTCGCCCTCGATCATCCGACGGTCCAGATGGCGCGGGAGATGAGCAAAATCCTGATCATCGGTGGGACGGGGTACCTCGGTAAGTTTATTGTGGGAGCTAGCGCGCGGTCCGGTCATCCCACCTTCGCCATGGTGAGAGATACCGCCCCCTCCGACCCAGCGAAGGCCCAGCTCTTGGAGGCTTTCAAGAACTCCGGCGTTACCCTTTTCAAAGTAAATAAATAGTTTCTTTCTTCTATATCTTGAACATCAATAATTCCGTAAGATTGGACTCTGACGTTAAGCACTGATAAATTAATGTTAACAAAACTTTTGTTAAGATTTTGCTAGCTTTTCGCTATTATATTGACGCCGTACCAATGCTTTAGGGGGATTTAAATGACCACGGGAGCTTGGTGGAGGCCATTAAACAAGTGGACGTGGTAATCTCAACGGTCGGCCTACAGCAGGTGATGGACCAGCTTAAGATCATAGCTGCTATTAAAGAAGTCGGAACGATTAAGGTCTCTCTCTCCTCCCTCCTTTTCTTTCTAGAAGGTAGGATCTGGTGTAAAATTATTATTTATTATACTTCCCCTTCCAATAGCCATGGTCCTATCCAGCATTATCTGACGTATGTGGGGCCATTCTTTTACATTTTTTTTTTTTGATGCCACATTCTTTTACTTTTTAAACTTTCGAAAACGGTTGTTGGAGTTGACCTAAAGTCCTTAGAACTATATCGATCAATAGCAAATGATAATTTATGATTCACTCTTTACATTAGAATTTTAATCTATTATTATAAAAGGATACGATTCTAAACTGATAATTTTTGTTTCTTCCCCCTCAAAGAATACTAACCTCTTTTTTACCTTCACAATATATTCGTAACATATCGCTGATATATAATGGACATTATAAGTGGTTGTGGGTGATTGACCCTTACTCTAGCATCCCGTGATGATTACTTGCAGTACGATCCAAGTGTCAGCTCAGTGGTCTTATTTTTCCACTTGTGCAGGGAAATTTGAATCCTGAGTATCGTACCTTTAATATCTCACCATTACTGATGTAATAATAATAATAAAGGTATACTTTTACAAACAAGCAATGATGGTCACCATCATATTGCTATTTTTTTAAAATTATTCGATCAGTGGAACAAAGTCATCACCATATTTTGCTAGTAGCATGGCATTTAGTGCATAAGCGGTCTTTGTTAAATGAGATTACTTGGCTAATTTATGTTCATCAATCATGAAATAATGGTGTTTGTAGAGGTTCTTGCCCTCCGAGTTTGGTTTAGATGTTGACCGCATACACAAAGCAGAGCCTGCATCGTCGGTGTTCGCACTCAAGGCTCAGATTCGGCGTGCCATTGAGGCAGAAGGGATCCCTCACACCATTGTGTGCTGCAACTGCTTCGCTGGATACTTTCTTCCAACACTAGCACAGCCAGAACCTCCAAAAGACAAAGTTACAATATTAGGCGACGGAAATCAGAAAGGTATTCTCTCTCACTTCTTACTATGTTAGAATGGACATGATTTATTTACTCAGAAGTGCACGTGCCAGACAATGCATGTGAAAAGGTACGTAGATGGAGCTAGTATTCCATTTGAATCTTGTCTAATCTAGCATGCAGTATGGGATATATATACAATGATCATTGGATCCATCAGAACCACGGAACAGCTGTAGTTGCCCTATGATTTGTGAAATTAACTTCATGAGGTTCAGCTTAATAGGACCATTATTGTATCTGCTTCCTGAACCACTTGGCATGCATCGAACTCGATCGGCTAATTTGGCCTGGGCTCACCAACTTGCAGCCTTGGTGTGTTAGTACTTTTGAGGAGTGTAAATAATACAAATGCATGGAAATTATATTTCTGCATGATGTACACCATGTGGCTATGCATGCTGCCAGTTATAACTATTTGTTTTTATAGACTTCATTCATCAAATACTTATCTTGGTGCACCATCATAGAAATAGAAGTGCTGCATGCCGTGTAGGATGTAATATGTCTAGAACATGCCAGCTTATACGAAATCTTGGCAATTTACCAAAGAAGATCGAGATCTGGAGGGGGGGAAATAGAAACAGGGAAGATATATACCAATGAATATATCCAGATGCTCGTATTTTAAAGGCAATACTCTTCTGACGCTCTTGTCGTCATATCTGGCTTTGTGTTCAGTTGTCTTCCTTGCTGAAGAAGATGTCGGCACGTATACCATCAAAACGGTGGATGATCCAAGGACTTTGAACAAGACTTTGTACATGAAACCTCCTGCCAACATCTACTCCTTTAACGACCTTGTCTCCCTCTGGGAGAAGAAGACCGGCAAGACATTGGAGAAGATCTACCTTCCGGAAGAAGAGGCCTTGAAGAAGATCGAGGGTAAGTAGAAACTTTCGCTAGTTTCAAATGCCAACTTCCTTTAGAATTTTGGATGTATAAAGCATCGTTATTTGAACCAATAATTTACATATATATAATACCATTATAAATCATGTGCTCGATAAGTCGGCTTATATTCCTCTGTTTTTGATTTACATGTTATCCACCATCAGTGATCATCACAGTTACATGATTATCTTCTAATTAGATATTTTGAATTTTTTAAAATAAAAAGGATATACCATTTAACTTAGCATCGATAGCCACATTGAGCACAAATTCACTTTTCTATCATGTAAATAGCACCTTCCATCTGAGAGAAAAGCTTTTAGATGTGTTTGTTATAAAAAACTGAATGGCAAATGTAGCACAGGCAAGAAGATTCTATGAGCAAATATAAAAAATATCAGTGTGCCCGTATATATGGAAAATTAGCCAGAAAATAATGTGCAAAAGGAATGGACACACATGGACACAAACAATTTAGGATTTGACGTTGCTAGGTTTGCCCAATGTTATAGTATAGGGTGCTAGATATTACTTAATAGGCTGCATCCCACAAAAGAAATGCGTGTTCAAATAATTCACAGTGTTCTTTTCCTTGATGGATGTTTAAGACCCATATATTTTGTTAACTCGTTCTTTAAGTGCTTATGCTTTTGAGATTTAATGCTCAGTAGCAAAACTAGTTAATGTAACCAGAAAACGCAATAAGTGATGGAAGGCTGCCCTTTTCATTATCAATATTGCTGAACAAGAGTCAAGGGAACGCCACTAAGAAAATAATAGTCAAAAACTGATTTTTACGTATATGTTCTTGCAACTATGATCTTTTAAATAAAATTCTAAAAAGTCATATATATATATATATATATATTAGTTATATGTTTTGCGTCACATAAAACTATTTTTCAATCATTTTGCCCTTTATAAATATTTTTACTTTATTTTTCATTGCAGAGGCTCCATTCCCGTTCAATATGCTGATGGCAGTCAACTACTTGGTGTTTGTGAAGGGAGACACTGCTAACATCCAAATCGAACCATCATTTGGTGTGGAGGCTTCTGAGCTCTATCCTGATGTCAAATATACTAGTGTTCAAGAGTATCTCAACCGTGTTATCCAATGAACCCACAAAACATGCAAGTTGTCTGAGTTGAGGAATTGGCATGCTTTCATCTTTCGGCTTAAATAATGTAATATCTTTAATATATATATAAGTGACATTTGTGTGTGTATAAATTCAATAAAATGTTTGTTGTGCTTAAACACTTTGACCTCAAAGTTGCAAATATTCAAGCTGACCATTCGATCCATTTGCCCAAGTTACCTACATGGATGCATGTTAAAAACTAGTGCTATTCTTGTTCTCTCTTGTCATGGTCTTTCATTCATGTAATAGGTATATGACTACATGAATGTATTAATTTGGGGCCTCATATAGGTGCGATATGGGAATAGCATGTAATTTTCTCTCGTCTTGTTGGTTGGCACTAATTAGTTATGTTGTGCCAGGAGTCTATCTTAATGTAAATAGCTTGAGTCGTATCTGAAATCGTAGGAGCCTAATAACAGAGTGTGTTCATTTATGGGATTGGAAGAAAGTTCTGCTTAGAACCATAGATATAAGTTTTGAACTAGAGGTGCTTATGCTTTGTTTTGTGGATGCTTTATCAGGAAACTAGGAATTGTAGGTTGTTTTATATACTTTTTTTGTAATTTGTGCACTCACTATCTGCCCGAAAAAAAATGATTTAAAAAGATTTATAAAATTATTTATTTTTTAAAAACTCTTAAATTAAAATATTGATTATTAGTTAGTGACCATAATCTTATAGCAAAATGTGAGAATCAGCATTGGATGATGAAGTCCAAAACATATATTGCTTCGAATGATAGAAGATAGCAATCAAATGACCTTAATCTTTTAGCAAAATATGAGAATCCACATTACATGATGGAGCCAAATAAGCCTCCAATATGACATACGAATCATCTAAATTTTGAATAGCATATTTTAATCCTATAATATCAAAAATTCTATTCGAAAGTAACCCACTAGGTTTTTAATTATAAATTTAGAACCATTGTAATCACCTCCCATCAGAAAATCTTATATTATTTGATACCATGTATTGTTGCTAAAGTCTAATCCAATTAGGATCATCTAGAGGGCGTTGTTCGATCTACGATGGTGGAATAGAATTTGCTTTGGAGTCATCAACCTACATACAAAAAGAACTGAAAAACTTAATAGATTAGCTTTAATTAGATCGTCCAATACCTACATCGGACCGGATTTTGAAATAATAGTAAAGAAAATAATAGATGATCTCAATAATACTATCCAATTCTAGTCTGTGTTTGACCTATAGATAGTCAATTAGATCAGATCTAATCGGTATCTAACTGATCTAGAGATGTCTGCTTGGATCGGATTTGATTGATATTCAGCTAAGTTGAAGATGATCAAATCTAATCGATATCTGAACGATGTGGAGATGATTAAATCTAATCGACGTCTGATCGATCTGATGTTGGTCAGATTTTGGATTCTGATCTATTTGATATTTGACTAATTTGGAGATAGTCAACCTGATGATGGTAATGCCGTGGCAGATACTAGTGACAAAGTCGATGTAGTTGATGCTGGTGTCGGCAGCGATGAAACAACCAAGGCAAAGAGTAATGTCAAGAATGATGACGTCGAGGATGGTGACGTTGAGGGTGATGAGGTTCGGCACGATCATGGATGGCGATGGTAGCATGAATGTCAATGAAATTAAAGTTGAGGATCTCGATGTCGACTTTCAGGTTATAGTTCTTTATCATCTCTAGTTTTTTTAATTTCATCAGAGAAATCAAAAGGGAATCGGATTGAGACCAAAGAGAGTACTTGACTTCGTCGCCCTTGGGTTGAATGATGTGGAGGATGATAAAGCCATTGCCAATGTTTAAAAGGTTGTCGATCGTCCATTCTAACATTTTTTTACTACCCTTCAAGAAGCACAGTGCCACACCAATCTTTCAATCTCTTTTCATCTCTTCGCCTCTTCTTTTTTATGATTTTTTTTTTATGCATGTTGTTTTTTAAGTACAATAGATTTGAACGTTCAAGAATGGGAAGGACGTGGGTAAGGGCGTGGATGCAAGCGCGAGAGGGAATTACTAGGTATTTAGAGGAGGATTTGAGTTTGCAGGCGCCAGAGAAAGATGAGAAATCATCATACTATATCACCATGAATTTTTAAAAAAAATCTTAATCATGAGCATGCGGAAAAGCAAGACGTTATCATGGTCCACCTGAGGCTATATATTAACCCTCGACCTTTAACCGTACCCGTCCTTTTGGCCTTTTTTTCGATGACGCACACCTACCTGCGCTTGGATGCGTCAAGTTTAAGCTTGCAGCAGGTGGGAGGTCCCATTGCACCTGGTGCATTGAGTACGGAGGCCAGCAGGTGCGCTAGTAGTCGTCCTTTTATATTTTCTATGTATAAAATACCTGAGCTGTCATGACACCGAACAGATTACTGCCACAAAACAGAAGCCGACACGTACCCTAATTTGTTTTTTTGGTCATCACGTACCCTAATTTATTATCGTAGAGAAAGATACAGCTGAAGCGGCTACATGTC
Organism: Elaeis guineensis; assembly: GCF_000442705.2. Lineage (NCBI taxonomy): Eukaryota > Viridiplantae > Streptophyta > Magnoliopsida > Arecales > Arecaceae > Elaeis > Elaeis guineensis. Next base: position 22,169,512 of record NC_026005.2, read on the forward strand.
AAAAAATGATCCGCCAACTATGGCGTTCCATCTTCAACTTGATACGCTGAATACCCTTAAGAAGCCTGCCCACCCACTTTGTAGTTGGTAAGCCATCTAGTCTCCAAGCTGACCAACTGCCGGAAATCCAGCACCCTTCAACGAGAAAAAACTGTAAAAGCAAGTGGAGCACCATATCGCCCTGTTTACTCAACGGTGACCGTACACCGACTCCGCTCCTATAAGACTGGAGCGGTTCCATCACCGTCGATCGCGCCCGTCTCGAAGCCTTCCCCTCATCCCGCTTGTACCGGCGGAGCAACGTAATCTCTTTTGCCCTCGATCATCCGACGGTCCAGATGGCGGGAAAGATGAGCAAGATCCTGATCATCGGCGGGACGGGGTACCTCGGTAAGTTTATTGTGGGAGCTAGCGCGCGGTCTGGTCATCCCACCTTCGTCCTGGTGAGAGATACCGCCCCCTCCGACCAAGCCAAGGCCCAGCTCTTGAGGGCATTCAAGAACTCCAGCGTCACCCTCCTCAAAGTAAATAAATACTTTCTTCCTTCTGTATCTCGGACATCTATAATTCCGTAAGATTGGAATCTGACGTTAACCACTGATAAATTAATTTTAACAAAAATTTTGTTAAGATTTTGCTAGCTTTTCGCTATTATATTGATGGTATCAATGTTTTAGGGGGATTTAAATGACCACGGGAGCTTGGTGGAGGCCATGAAACAAGTGGACGTGGTAATCTCAACGATCGGGCCACGGCAGGTGTTGGACCAGTTTAAGATCATCGCTGCTATTAAAGAAGTCGGAACGATTAAGGTCTCTCTCCCTCCCCTCTTTTTTTTTTGTTGTAGAAAGTAGGATACGGTATAAAAATTATTACTAGTTTAGAATTCCATACAATACACGGCATATAATTATTTTTTTAAATAATATTTTTATAAATTAAAAATTTAATATAATATAAAAGATATCACGGATGATATAGGAGAGAGAAAAAATTATCTCTCTATAGAAAGAGAAAATGAAGAGAGAAAGTAGTGAGAAGAGAGAGAAAAAATATATGACGTGTTATTAAAGTTAGATATATGAATTGAAAGTTTAAATCCTATTTTTTCATATTATGAATAATAAAAAAATTTAGATAAAAAATCAAAGAAGTTTCTGCTCGTTGCATATTGTAATACCTCAAATAACTGCATAGGGTACCTAATGCACTGAATATTGGCCAATATGGCATAATTTTATTGATAATATAAAATATTAGCATGTGCATACATAATTATTGTAGTTCTTTAGAGATATATAAAGTTTTACAGTCGGGCCACGACAGGTGTTGGACCAGTTTAAGATCATTGCTGCTATTAAAGAAATCGGAATGATTAAGGTCTTTCCCTCCCTCCCCTCTTTTTCTTTGTAGAAGGTAGGATCCAATACAAAAATATTACTAATTTAGAACCTCGTGCGATGCACGATATATAATTATTTTTTTTAAATAATATTTTTATAAATTAAAAATCCAACATAATAATAGAAGAGAAAAAAATCTTCTCCCTGTAGAGAGAGAAAATAAAAAGAGAAAATAATGTGAAGAGAGAGAAAAGGTATATGACGTATTATTAAAGTTAGATACATGAATTGAAAGTTTAAAACTTATTTTTTCACATTATGAATAACAAAAAAATTTAGATAAAAAATTGAAGAAGTTTCTACTCGCTGCATATTGTAACACCTCAAATGACTACATAGGGTGCCTAATGCACTGAATATTGGCCAATATAGCGTAATTTCATTGATAATATAAAATGTGAGCATGTGCATATATAATTATTATAGTTCTTCAGAGATATATAAAGTTTTGTGTGCTACACTATTATATATTAAAAGAAGAATGTTCCTCGATTATGATGTCATTCAAATTTCAAATACATCTTTTTGAAAATATATGTGAAATAAACCTAAACAAAAATATTAAAAAAAAATAACAAACAAGGTAGCAATAGTAAGACCATACTGCAAAAATTTTCTGGATGCTTTTTCCTTTTGGATAGGATATGTCAAGGGGTCGCTTTTCGCAGTCTATGATAAAAAAGAAGGGTGAAACATTTAAACATATTTCATAACAAAAGAATCAAAATCAAGAAAGGATATGTGTTTATATGCACTTCCAAATATCCATAGAGAAAGTCTTTATGCACCATGCGGTGCAATAAAAATAATATGGAGCACACCATCCAATCATTTTAGAGTATATAGCCACTGCCTTCGAACGCACATTTAATAGCGTATTTAATGCTTACTGTCCTACCTTTTCGTTTAAAATTTTGAATGATAAAAATATCCCTCATATTTAGAAAAAATTATGACATTCTGTGATGATATTTTGAATTTTTTTTAAAATAATATTTTTATAAATTAAAAATCTAATATAATATAAAAGATATCATAAATGATATCAAATATTTTAAATAAAAATATAAAGTCAGATTGTTTAAATAACGTGATAATAAGAAGTAACATAATTATTTCTGTCTTTTGCTGATAGAGAAATCATTCCTTGAATCAATATTTTCAGCATTAGTTGTTTCGAAATTCTCATCATTAAGCAAAGTACGACCACTTATTTGCATCCTATGTATATCTCTTTTCTTTATAATCATATCAATAATAAAAATTTCATCTTCATCTACTTCAATCTGTAAAAAAAAAATTAGTTATCAATTATTAGAATAAAATATATAAATATAATCATTCATATGTGAAAGAATAAAAATGCATCACTCACAATAATTTTTTTTTGATTTCTCTTACCTTTTGATTCGTTGCAAGCCTCATTTGAAACTATTTTAAGAGCAGTGTAGCTTAGTCCTCCTTATTTGAAATTGTATTTATCAACTTTAATTTGAAAAATATAACCATATGCACATACTTATGTTTTTGGATTAATTCATGCCAAGATATCTCTACGTAAATTGGACTGGATGGTTCAAACAACCTGGTAATGGACTTGTAGCTCGTAGGTTCAACGAACCTTGTGCCAGCTAGCCGATCGTACGTAGATTTTATATAATTAATATAATATAATATAATATATTTTAATATAGTATATTATAATAATATAATATAATATAATATAATATAATATATTATTTTAATATAATATACTAATATAATATATTATATTATTATATATAATAATATTATATTATATATTATGTTATATTAATAAAAATATTATTATAATATAATAATATAACAATATAATTAATATATTATCATATAGAATAATATTTATATAATATATGTTACAATATATTAATATAATATATAATATTATATGATAATATAATAATTAATCATTATAATATAATATATTGTATTATATTATTATATATAATAATATAATATTATATAATATATTATGTTAATATAAGATATTAATAATATAATATATATTATTATAATATATAATAATTAATTAAAAATCTAAACTTTAATTTTTTTCTTTTTTCTTTTTTTTTCTTTCTTTCTTCTTCATCCTCTCTTCTTTTTTTTTTTGCGATGCTCGCTCGAGCGTTGCCACCACTGCCATTGGCCATGCCCGCCCCTTCTCTTTCCATCTCATCCTGCTCCTCTTGATCTCAGCTCTAAGAAAAGATATAACATACGGACATCTCTCTGCCCTATTCACAGACCCCACCCTATGTCCTCCTCTGCTATCCTTTTGTCATTTCTCCCTTTATAATTAATGTAATATAATATAATACATTTTAATATACTATATTATAATATTATATTATAATATAATATATTGTATCATTTTAATATAATATACTAATATTATATATTATATTATTATATATAATAATATTATATTATATATTATGTTATATTAATAAAAGATATTATTATAATATATTATAATATTTATATATTAATGTATGATAATATATTATAATATAATAATATAACAATATAATTATATATTATTATATAGAATAATTTTATATAATATATGTTACAATATATTAATATAATATATAATATTATATGATAATATAATAGTTAATTATTATAATATAATATATTATATCATTATATATAATATAATATTATATAATATATTATGTTAATATAAGATACTAATAATATAATATATATTATTATAATATATAATAATTAATTAAAAATCTAAACTTTAATTTTTTTATTTTTTTCTCTTTTTCTTTTTTTTTCTTTTTATTTCTTCCTTCTTCATCCTCTCTTCTTCTTCTTTTTTCCCAATGCTCGCTCGAGCATTGCCGCCATTGCCATTGGCCGCGCATGCCCCTTCTCTTTCCATCTTGCCCTGCTCCTCTTGATTTCAGCTCCGAGAAGAAATATAATATACGGGCATCTCCCTGCTTTGTTCATGGACCCTGCCTTCTATCCTTCTCTGCTATTCTTTTGTCACCTCTCCTTTTATTCTTCTCCTCGCTGCTCTAGAGTTTCTTCCCTACTCCTCCTTCCCCTTCGATCCTCGAATTCATGTTTTCTTTTTGAAATCATCAAAAAATCCTGTCATTTTCACTGCTCTTCGATCCCGATTTCATCCTCCAACGTCGGATTTCTTGGTCTCTGGGTTTCGGGGCCATCGATGCCGTCCAACAAATCGGTGGTCGAGTCATCAAACCACCATCGACGGCCACTGTCCAAGGAAGGGGGCAACTATGCATCACCGTCAAGCATTCTCTGGGTTAGGAACATCCCTGCGGACACCATCGATAATGATGTCATGACCGTCTTCTCCAAGTTTGGCGCTTTGGACTACAACACGATGCACAGGATGGGAGGCTTGGAAAGCAATGTAAGAATCTCTGAGTGGGAGGCTTGGAGCAGCCGAAAGGGAATCTTAGATGATGGCTGGGCTGGGTATTTCTTTTTTTTTTCATTCTCAGGAGTCAATCAGATGGGAGGCTTGGACAGGCCAAACGGGGAAGCTTAAATGATAGTTGGGCTTTTGTGTTGGGTATTTCCTTTGTTTTTTTCATTCTCGGAGTCTCAATCATGTAGGGGGCTTGGAGCGGCCGAACAGGACTCTCGGAGTCTCAATTGCGTAGGAGGCTTGAAGCGGCCGAACAGAAGCCAGCGCTGGCACCACTCAGATAACCTTCGGCACATGGTGTGTATACCGTGTATGCCACCACGGTGGAGCTGAAAAAGGGGAGCTTCGGAATGATTGCACCAATCACGATCGATTTTTTCAGGAGCGAGAGCGTTGTGACGTGGCTGAGAGCGAGAGCGTGACGATAAAAGCACGGAGGTTCTGATGGACCATGGATCCTTCCTTTTTTTTCCTGATTTTTTCTACATTTTTTTGAGTTTTTCTACTGTTTTTCCATCATTGGGAGTCTCAATCGGGTGGGAGGCTTGGAGCGACCGAATAGACTACGTGGTTTCCTTCCCTCTTCCTAACAAATCATATGTCAAACGGAGACTTCTCTATTGAGAAGTCTCTATTTTAATCTATATATATATATCTTAGATTTATGAATTCCCCTTCAAATTGCCTAATATGTGTGGGACCATTCTTTACCTTTTTAAACTTTAGAAATTGATATTTATCAAAAACTTTGGACAATGGTTGTTGGGGTTGACCTAAAGTCTTTATAATTTACATCCCTAAACCTATATCGATCAATCAATAGCAAATGATAAATTATGATTCACTCAGTACATTTGAATTTTTCTCTATAGGATACGATTCTAAACATCAACTTTTGTTTATGTCCCCCTCAAAGAATGCTAGCTTCTTTTTGCTCTTTATAATATATGCGTAATGGCCATTACAAGTAGTTGTGGCTGATTGACCAATACGGCGTGATGATTACGATATGATCCAAGTGTTATCTCAGGGGTCATATCTTTCCACTTATCCAGCGAATTTTTTCTTTTTGAGAAAGTGTAGAGAGTAGTGGAAAGAACCCACTACCACTAACCAATTTTATTTATAGAGAATTAAAAAATTTATAAATAGATATTATAATTTTAAAATTTTCTGCTCAGACAAAAGATGACATTAACAAATTTTATCATAAAAAAAATTTAAAAGGAGATTTTGCTAATTATATTATTGAAGTCAGAAGATTAAAAATCAAAAAAAGGAAAGAATCTGAGTAGTGTGATCTTTAATACCTCAGTGACCACGTGTAATTATGAAGTAGAGACTTCACGTTAACTAGCTAAAACTTCACTTGCTGATACAATAATAAAATGATATAAATGCCTAAAGGTAGAATTGTACAAAATAATAATATCAGTCATCAGGGGCGGCTGAAGGGCAAGACCACCGAAGTCCTTGCCTTAGGCCCCCACCCCCAAGAGGCCCCCCGCTCGTGCGCATCCGGCATCGCGGTCCAGCCTCCGCCTCCCGCCTCTGGCGTCCCGGTCCAAGCGTCCAACCTCCGCCTCCGGCGTCCCGATCCACCCCCGGCCTCCACCGGTAAGTTTCTTCATTTTTTTTTGTTTTTCGACACTCCCCCTCCGCCCCGGTTGTGCGCCGGGCCGACGGTCCGCCGGTCCGCCTTCGTTTCTCGAAAGCCGGAGCCCGGAAGAAGGCCCCTCCCTGATCTCGCCTTCGTTTTTAGCTTTAGGCTTCCAAAGATGTTGAGCCGCCCCTGTCAGTCATTACTGATATTATTACGATTTTTTTAAAGTTTTACGGCCAATGGAACAAAGTCATCACCATATTTTGCTAGTAGTATGACATTTAGTATATAAACGGTCTTTGTTAAATGAGATTACTTGGCTAGCTATTTCATCAACCATGAAATAATATATGGTGTTTGTAGAGGTTTTTGCCCTCGGAGTTTGGTTTAGATGTTGATCGCATCCACACAGCGGAGCCTGCATCGTCGGTGTTCGCTCTCAAGGCTCAAATTCGTCGGGCCATTGAGGCAGAAGGGATCCCTTGCACCATTGTGTGCTGCAACTGCTTCGCCGGATATTTTCTTCCAACGCTAGCACAGCCAGAACCTCCAAAAGACAAAGTTACAGTATTAGGCGATGGAAATCCGAAGGGTACTCTCTCTCTCTCTCTCTTCCTAGCTTGTTAGAATACATGGACACAATTTATTTACCAAGTAGAGCAGATGGCAAATGATGCATGTCACGATCGAGATACATGTATAGATCGATCCGTTATTCCATCTGAATCATGTCTAATCTAGCATGCATTGTGGGGTTTACGATGATCATTGGATCCATCTGAACCGTGGAACAAGATCCAATTGCCCTATGATTTGTGAAACCTCGTGAGGTTCGGCTTACTAGGACCATTGGATCTGCTACTTGAACCTCTTGGCATGAGTTGTGTGCCTGCATAAATATGGAATTCTGCACGAAACCAATGATAGGTCCATAACCAAGTGGTTTTAGACTCAGTTCACGTCCGTTATGGATGTTGATCTAAGACCCGAACTCCGACAAAATCAGCAGGCAATCTGGCATATAAGGGCGGATTCTAATTCTGCCACGAAAAATTACCCTAAAAATCGAGATATATTCCCTTAAACCGGACCCAATTTAGGAGCCCTCCTTGGAGAATACACCAATCTTAGCTTAACCTTATCTCCTAATATGGTTGGTTCCTAGTCTAAATATTGGACTTAGGGCCAATTTGACCTGGTGTTGCCCAGCTTGCGGCCTTGGATTATAAGTGATTTTTGGACTCGTTTGATTCGCAGCAAAAAAAAAAAAAATATATATATATATATATTAAAATATTTATTGAAAAGTTGATTTCTGAAAATACGGTGTCTGAAAAAGTGATTATGATATTTTTGATTGATTATGGAAAGTAACATATATTAAAATATGTTATATTTGATTGAATATTTATTTTTAAAAAAAATTATATAAAATATCTATTATATCTTTTGTAAAGAAAAAGATTTTGACTTTAAGGATGCTTTTAGAAAAAAAAAAGAAAGATTATAATTTTAGAAAAGCCAAAAACTCACGTATGGATTTTTTTTCATTAAATATTGAAAGTTTATTCTCATAAATAACACTTTCTAATCTTTTACCTTTGAAAATTTTATCCAAAGAGAAAGAGTTCTTCATTTCTTTCATTAATGATGCATTCTATCTTCTTATTTTTGTCAATCAAATGAGTCCTTTCAAGAATGTAACCAATACAAACATGCAAAATTTATATCTAAAATGGTGCGCAATGTCTAGCTGTGTACGTTGCCAATCACAGACGTTCATTTAGGCTTCATTCATCAAGTGGTTATCTCGACACCAGGGCCGGCCCTGGGGCAGGTCAAACTGGGCGACCGCCCCAGGCCTAGACCTTGTATTGATGTTCCAATAGGGTGCAAGGATAGCTTTCTACAATATTATAACAAGAAAAATAATTAAATAGGTTAATGATGGGTTTTATATACTGCCTAACGAATATATCTATAGAAAATTATTGCACGTAGATTAATTTTTCAATGATAATTAATATTTAAAGTATATTAATTTTTAACAGAGAAGATCTCATTTTTTCATTTAGTTCTAGGTCTAAAAAATGTCAGGACCGATCCTGCTCGACACACCACTATGGGAACAAGCACCGCATATAGCGTCGGATGTAATAGCTTAATAACATGTTATCTTACCAACTAGTTCAAAGTCTCGGTGATTTTTACCAAAGAAGACCGAGATCTAGAGGGAAAGGAAACGAAAAAGAAAGCTGAGAAGATACCAATGAATATATTTAGATGCTCATATTTTAAAAGCACTTCTCCTTGATGTATGTTTCATCCTATCTGGTTTTGTGTTCAGCTGTCTTCCTTGCCGAAGAAGATATCGGCACGTATACCATCAAGACTGTAGATGACCCGAGGACTTTGAACAAGATTTTGTACGTGAAACCTCCTGCTAACATCTGCTCCTTTAATGATCTTGTCTCCCTCTGGGAAAAGAAGACCGGCAAGACGTTGGAGAAGATTTACCTTCCGGAAGAAGAGGTCTTGAAGAGGATCCAGGGTAAGTAGAAACTTTCGCTAGTTTCAAATTGGACAACCTCTTTAAGAATTTTGGACGTATAAAGCATCGTCATTTAAGCCAATTATTTTCGTGCTACCATTATAAATCATGGGCTCAATAAGTGGGTCCATGTTCCTCTGTTTTCAATTTAATGTCACCCACCATTAGTGGTCATCACAATTGCATGCTTGTCTTCTAGTAATGCTAGATCACAATGATTGATGAATAAGATATTTTAAATTTTTATAATAAAACGATATGCCATTCATCTTGGCATGTATAGCCACAATGAGCACAAATTCACTCTTCTAGCATGTAAATAAAACCTTCCATCTGATAGACTAACAAGCTTTTAGATGAGTTTGCTATAAAAACTGAATGGCAAATGGAGCACAGGCAAGAAGATTCTATGAGCAAATATAAAAAATAGCATCATCCCCGTATATATGGAAAATTAGCCAGAAAATAATGTGCAAAAGGAATACACACAGATGGACACAAACAATTTTGGATTTGACGCTGCTAGTTTCGCCCAATGTTATAGTATAAGGTGTAAGATATTACTTAATAGTCTGTATCTCTCAAAGAGAAATGCGTGTTCAAATAACTCACAGGGTTCTTTTCCTTGATGGACACCTATGTATTTTGTTAACTCGTTCCTAAGTGCTTAAGCTTTTGAGATTAAATGCTCTGGAGGAAAAGTATCCGTGCTGTGAAACTGGTTTAGCTAACCAAAAAATGCAATAACTGATGGAACCCTCCCCTTTTCGTCATCAATATTACCGAACAAAAATCAAGTGATCACCATTAAGAAAACAATAGTCAAAAAATGACTTTGCGTATATATTCTTGCAAATACGATCTTTTGAATAAAATTCTATAAAGGACATGATTTTTTTTTTTTTACATTTTTAGTTATATGTTTTGTGTCACATAAACCGATTTTACAACCATTTTCCCTTTTTAACGATCTCAGCTTTATTTTTCATTGCAGAGGCTCCATTCCCATTGAACATTCTGATGGCAGTCAACTACTTGGTGTTTGTAAAGGGAGACACTGCTAATATTGAGATCGATCCATCATTTGGTGTGGAGGCTTCTGAGCTCTATCCTGACGTAAAGTACACCAGTGTTCAAGAGTATCTTAACCGTGTTATCCAATGAACCCACAAAACATGCAAGTTGTCTTTGAGTTGAGGAATTGGCCTGTTTGCATCTTTGAATTTTAATAATGTAATATCTTTAATAATATAAGTGATATTTATGTTGTTATAAATTCAATAAAAGATTTGTTGGGCTTAAACACTTGATCTCAAAGTTGCAAAATTTCAACCTAAAAATCTAATCGATTTGCCCAAGATACATACCTCGATGCATGTTAAAAACTGGTGCTACACTTGTTCTCTCTTGTCATGCTGTTTTATTCATGTAAAGGGCATATAGCTATATGAATGCATTTGGAGCCTCATATAAGTGCATTATGGGAATAGCATGTAATCTTGTCTTGTCTTGTTGGTTGGCACTAATTAGTTATGTTGTGCTAGGAGTCTACCTTAATGTAATTAGCTTTAGTCGCATCTTAAATCATAGGAGCCAAACAACAGAACGTGTTCATATATGGGATTTGAAGAAAGTTCTGCTCAGAACATTATATATTAGTTTTAAAGTAGAGGTACTTACACATTGTTTTATGGATGCTTTATGAGGAAACTAGGAATTATAGATTGCTTTACATATGTTATTTGTAATCTGTGCAGTTATGATCTGCTCAAGAAAATGGATTTACAAAGATTTGTAAAATTATTTTTAGTTTTCAAATTTCTTAAATTAACATTAGTTATTAAATTATGAAAAAAATTGAGTAACTTGTGGGTTTATTTTAACCATCTTGTCAGTCACTAATTTCATCAACAAAGTCAGGAGTATTGGAGTTTAAGATAGGATTAGGTTACTAGGCAAACACTTCTACATGGCTTTCAACTCCTGCCTCAAAAGTCAAATGGCAATTTATATTTCATCATCGTAGATTTAGTAAATGAGATTTTGTCAACTACATGTTTCTTTATAACAGTCACTACAACATTCTTTTGTTGCCTTTGCTATGAAAGCCTATAAATACACGCCATGACTCATCATGCTTCAATGGCATCATAACTCTTACAAAATCTAGTGTTTGCATGAATGCAATTCTATGTATATATGCAAGCCTGTGGGTACAAAGACCTTGTGGTCAGGGAGAGGCTAGGAGAAGCCCTGATCTCGGATTCCTTACTAGCTCAAGTCACTTAACTTTTTCCTCTTTTTCAGAAAGGTAGTTCAAATCACTGCTACATTAAAATTATTTGTATATTAATATCAATATAAATACCTTAATACCATAAGCTGGGGACCATATTTGTATAAAGATGTGAATATAACAAGTAAATAGTGTTTTTTATATGAAATTGCCCCTATTCAATTGTTTACATCATCTAGGAGAAAGGTTTGGAAGCCTCATATGAGGTAAATTATTTAGATTCAAATATCTGCAGATGCACCATCCTAGACTTAAGGTGTGCTCATTAATGACCAGGGCATTGCCCAGCTCTGTCCATTTAAATGTGTTATAATTGTCACATTGAACATAATAATAAAATATTTGCTAAAAAAGATAGGAACAAAATAATAGAGAACAATTTTTTGAAGGTCCTCTTCAATCAAAGTCAATGACAATTTTTAAGCCATGGAACAAAAGTCTCCATCATGTTAGCATTCTAAGCCTCAAGCTGTAATCAGTTGTTGCATAGGTTGGAAGGGAAGGATTTTTGGGTTGACTAGTCCAACAAACTTTGCCAATAAAAACTTGGCCCGACCAGTTGGCATCAGTCCCTTCGACAGCTGTGGAAGAGTGATCCCACTTTCAAATCAGAAGGTATTACTGCCTCCCTACTCATCAAAAAGAAAGAAAAAAAAGGGGCCACTATGGTAAACAAATTTTGCCTCACAGACTTTGTAAGCGGGTCCATATGGCTGCCAATGCTGAGATGGTGTTTTTGAGATTTTTTTACCATCAGAATTGAGGATTGATGATGAACATGTGGGGAAATATATTCTACATGGTGTGCACCATGTAGTCATGCATATTGATTATCTTAATTGCTCATTTCTATAGCGCGGCCCCAAGATGAGTACTGAATTTAATAGGATTCATAGGAATAAATAGCTGTGATTGGCGACATACACAGTCATGCGGTGTATATAGTATCGGATATAATTTTTTGAATATGTATGGTATAATTGTAGCTATTTTATGTGGTACTTTCTACCAAAACTAGTACAAGTAGAATTCACAGCACCTCCAACCGACAAGGTTGTGATATTAGGTAATGGGGAACCCAAGGGTACTTGCTCGCTTCCTATAACTTGCTTTTTTTCAACTCTCTTTCTATTGCTTACTTGAGTGAGCAAAGTTGATAGCTCATGTATACCTGCAAAAGCTAGTACCATGTGCCACATGAGCCATGTATCAGATCCAACGGCTCATGTAAATTTTGATGTCTATCGGTGTCCATTTAGGACCAATCTCCATGTCGGGCATAAATATTTTGGGCAAAAGAAACTTGCAGGTGTCGGCAATTTTCTCAAATGGTTTATCTTTTTCTTTACATGGGATTAGTACTCTTGCTTTTTAATTAGTATCTCATTGTTTTTGCTAAGGACCTTCCAGCCTCACACGAGAGAAAGGGCCTCCACTCCTTGTTGCTAGACAACCTCTTTGCTATTCCCTCTGTTATGGAAAAATTTGGAGGCGGCTTTAGAGTAGAGGCTGCTGAGCTTTATCCAGATGTCAAACACACCATCTTTGATGAGTACCTTAATCGTTGTATCCAATGAAATTACAGCATATACACCTAGGTTGGCTTGTTAAAAAAAGACTAACATGTGATCATGGTTCTACATTTTTATTTTTTGTGAACCATATGATCATCATAATTTAATAGAAAGGTTAGTTGACTTAAATGGTTGACCTGGCTCTCTCTCTCTCTGAACAATTAATGGGGCCAAGTCTTTCCTGGTTAGATACAACCTCTGGCTTTTGCTTGGTCCTCTTCTCTCCTTTCCCTTGCGTGACCACCTTGGCCACTCCACCTTGGATCACTTCATCTACCTCTCACTGTCCTCTCTCAAAGGAGGAAAATGAATGCGCAAGTCATCTTGATTAAAATAATAATTATTATAATAATATCCATCAAAGCTGGCAACCTTTTCTGATAGTGTTATCTTCTAAAGAGAAACCATAAGATCAGCCTGAGATCCCTTTAACTAGCTTCTTGGGGCAAACCACCACTAACAACAAATAAATCTCGTTCGCATTATCACTCTGCTGCCATTTTTTTCGCACTTGAAAGGGTCCTGCTGCACTTTATTGAAATATATGACTAACAGTTAAAAAAATTCTATAATATCCTATGTTTATTATTCTTCTTTTGATGAAATCATGTGTTTATAGATTGTAACTAATTGGGGCAGCTGTGAACAAAATGAGTTGAATTGCATTGCAATGCTTACCACCGAACCCTGTAATAAATTTGAGGAGATGCGAGATAACGGAAGAAATCGATCAAATGCAATGTACGTTCTGATTTCCAATGATTATTTTCTCGAAATTCTAAAGAATAAATCGTTGACATCAAATACAATTGGAAAGTTTTTCTAAAAAATATAATTAAAGAGGGAGAAAATGTGAATCAAATTAAAATTGTATCAGTCAATTCTATGGGAATATTACGGGGAAAAAGAAATCCCTCTCCCCTTCTAAAATGGCAGAGGAATGATCCACACACCATTCTTGTAAATAAGAACTCCAATTGATCATAACATCCCTTTGCTACCAATCTCTCCTCTTCTATCCTCCACTCCGTCCTAAGAAAATAAAAGTAAAAATAAATACATCAAAATCTCTGTTACCTCCGTGTTTCATTCGCTGTCACCGGTGCCGGCCCCGGCCCCGGCCCCGGCCCCGGTGCCAGTGCTGGTGCTTGTGTTGCTGTCGTCGTTGTTGTATTCTTTTTGTAGCCATTCTCTATAGAACCCATCATTCTTCTGGGCCTTATTTCATTCTTAAACTCTCCTAACATATAAAACGAGGAAAATTTAGCTCATACAAAGGAATCTAGAAAGCAAAAAAAAAAAAAAAATCCAATGGTAAAACCTCTTACCTCGAGGATCCAGATTGGACTTTGCTGATGCTGACCAAAAGATGAGAGTTGGGGTGATGATGGCGAGCAGAGCCCAGAAGAAAAAGACCAGAACATAGCCTCTGGGAGGCATCTCTTTCTGATGTTAGAAGAAAGGATGGAGCCTTTGGGGATCTCTCTTCTGCAATTGAGGAAGAGGACAGACGTAGACGGAATAATGAGGAGAAGACCAACAGATGAAATTCGCTGGCAATAGAGCAGAGGAGAAGAAGAAAGGAGGAAAATATATGCCCGAAACTGCTCTCATTTTTTTATAGCTTTATTTAAGAAGTCAGAAATTTTAATACTTTGTTTAGGAGCTGTTTGCTAATTAGTAGGTGGAGGGTTGCTGAGGAGGGGACTGTGATTGAGATGGACCCCACGTTCCTTTTGGCCATTTCCTCCTTGTTCCTCATGTGGTGGGTTGAACCTGTGCTTAAAGCTATCCACCATCTGATGGGTAGAAGAACTTTGAATGAATACACTAAGATCTTCTGTGCCTTGTGGGCTAGCAGTTAGATCACATGATTTAAAAAGTATCCCAAGTTCCTAACAGGCTACATTTGGAGCACCATCTTATTTTTTTTCTGATAAGGTGAAAAAGGAAAGAAGAGGACAATTGCGAAACTGTATAAATCTTACCGTGGGTGCATTATGAATAGGAATTGTCAGATCGTTGAAGCTTAGGAGGAGGAATTTATTGTGCATCTTTGGTGAAGGTCCTTGAAGTACTATATCGGAATAGAAAACATCACCAGATTCCGCCTCCCGATATAAAAATGTTTTTTTTTGGTAGAGATATAAAAATGTTTAATCATGTATCCTGACTCTACTTGAGGCCACGCATATGCCAGAAAACACCGATGTCTTCATATGCTTGCACGTTGTTTACTACCAATATAATAAGTTCATGGATTCAACATTACGTACATAAATACATGCATTATATATATACATATAGGAAAAGTTACTTTAAATAAACATAGTAGAAATAGGATGGGGTAGTGTTGGCTACAAGGAACGAGTTGCTAGCTGTTTGGAGATAAAATGGTGTGACAACTTCCAAACAGATCAAGGCAACAGCTCCTAATTCTTGTTTTTTTTCTTTTTTTTTTTGGGCAATTATTGTTTAAAAGGTGCAAATAGGAATACCCACCTAGAGAAGATAATGGTCATGGAACTCGGGCCCTTAGGACTTTCCTATCTATCAGAATCTTTCAAATTAATAAAAAGGGAAACTTACCGTTGAGGAAAGCCATGGCAAGCTTTGGTAGCAAGTAGCTATCCTGGAAATTGGGTGGCAGCAAGCAAAGGATATAAAATCCCAAATTGTGCTTTGCTTTTCGGCTGAAGGTCCCGTCTTCTGCTGCATAGAACTGTATCCCACCGCATTAAAACCACCGTCTAAATCGGACGAAACTCGAGCACTCGCAATCATAATTGTATTGATTTGGATGCAAATGATTTGGTCTTTGATAATTGAATAAAAAAAAAAAAAAATCCGACTTCACGCCTCTTTCTATGGTGCTAGGGAACCGCCAACCCATCGCAGAAAAATAGGGGAAAAGGAAGTGTTTTTGTTTTCTCCAAAAATAAGGATTAATCTTAACCGTTCGATTTGGATATTTGTAATAGAAAATTTAAGATAAATCGGTTTTATCCAGCTACACTCCTCAACTCGTGCGCCGTAATACCATCTACGAGTGATCGTGGACTCCTCCCATCCCCACCCCCTCCGTCGTGGACTCTTCTCTCTTCTCAGCTGTGGGATCGAGCACCGGAGGCAGAGCATGGCTTTATGGAATTCATCATAATGGGGTGGGAGGAGGTTGAGAAACTAACAATGCTGCTCAACAATGCTAAACGACTCAATAATGCTGCTCAGATTGCTGGATGTCGATCGGCCGCTCCGCCGGTGGAAGATCCAAGGGGCTAAGCTGGGTTATGATGATGGCAATGTGGAAGGGCAATTCGCACAGCGGCGATGGTGGTGGATAGAGGGGAAAAGAGGGTGGGGGAGAGGGGGCAGCTGAGGCCGAGGGGGAGGTTGGTCTTGACCTTGGGGCCACCAAGGGCACGGATGGTTGCTCAGCAGAGTCGAAGGTGTGGAGACAAACACTGGGTCTTCTTCCAGGGGTCTCGGATCTCTGCCGTGAACCGCCCCCACGGCCGCTTCCTCGCAGTGCGGAACCGTGTCTTCTCACCATCATTGTCGGTATGGTGGATGCGATCAAGATTCCAATGATAGAAGCCGAGATAGATAGGGGGAGGGATAGAGATGAGGTTGTAGGCAACGGCGGGGTGGGGTGACAGAGAGGATGCCGGGTGGTGGAGGCGGAGTTGGCAGGCAATGGTGGAGCTGCCCACAGGAGAGGAAAAAGAAGATCAAAAGCCAAGAGAGATGAATCAAATACGATGACCTACATGCCGGTCATTCCGTCATTCATCTAAAGCTGTTCAATTTTAAATGAAGGGCTATGATTATGTACTTCATCGAAAAGAAAAGGCACAGTAGCAAAACCTAGGAAAGAAACAACGTACAGAAGCAGCGGTAGCAGCATCAACATTATAAGTCATCGATTCAATAACCTGCTGCCCAACAACATCGCGTATCAACCACAAATATTCCATCCATTTATCTCGCTTCTTTTTTATTAACAACCAGCACTCAACCAACCTATTGCAAAGATTTAATTGATAATAATAATAATAATAATAATATTTTATATTAAAAATTATTTTTATCAATTAATTTTATGATGAGTTCGAAAAAAATCTTTAAAATTTTTACTTTTCAAAGATGATCTTCCAAATCAATGAAGATTGATATTTGATATTAGGCCGAACAAAATCAAGCTGCATTTGGACTAAAAAATTTAGCCCATTTCATTTCAGGTCGGGCTCAGACCTATCATCAGCTCGATTCGAACCCGAGCCCAACTGTAGCCCGACTACAAGCTACTATTCTCCTTCTCAATCTTCTGTTCCGTAACTTCATTTTTTATTTCCTTCTAAGGAAGTACATCGCTGGATGCACTTCGTCGGGAGGTGAAGCTGCGAAGAAGAATCGAGAAAGGCACGATGGATTGGAGAGAGGCACCCAGGGGCGGTGGTTTCTCCGAGAGGCTTCAACAGAAGAGGGATGGCTTTGGAACCTCCTCGAGATATTTGGATCTTCTTCTTGATCAGCGGGTCAGAGAAAGGCACAGCATCGAGCAAGCTCAAGAACGACCATCGCTCGATCGGTCCGAAGAGAAAGAAATCCCTATCGAGCGGCTCTGATGCGGGCCTCCATTGCCACCGAAGAGCTAAAGGGGGATGGCGGAGAAGGATGGAGCTCCGAAAGCTGGTGACTTGTGTTGGCAGAGACGGAGGCGCCGGAGATGGTCTCGAAGGCAATCTCAACGGCGGCAATGGAGGACGAGGCGAAAGAGGAGAGGAAGAAGGCATGTGTCCGATCGAGCTAGCCAAATGGTTTTGGGCCGAGCTCGGGCTTAGGCTCAGGCCAGGCTCGGGCCGGTATTTTTACACATTCAACGGGCCTAAGCCCAACCTGAAGCCCGAAAATAATCTTCGAACTGGGCTTAGGTAGGGGTAGGGCCTGGCCCAGCCCAGTCTAGTTCCACCTCCAGATATGTGGTATTGATGAAGATTATCCTATAATCTTACGTGTCAGCATAGAATATCACCCGTAATATTTATGTAGTGCTTGACTATTATTATATGGATACATGCCAAAATGCATTTTATAGACATATTCCCCTTTTAATATGATAAAATCCCATTATGATTAGCTTTACCCAATAAATAATAATAATAATAATAATAATAATAATAATAATAATAATAATAATAATAATAATAATAATAATAATAATTATTATTATTATTATTATTATTATTATTATTATTATTATTATTATTATTATTATTATTATTATTATTATTATTATTATTATTATTATTATTGTTAAAGAGTATAATTTCATCAAATTACTGTCTAAACTGTGCAAACTCGGATACCCAAGAGGCCCCAAAACGATAGGCCCAAAAACGGGCCGACATAGAGATACAAACAAAATTACAGTAAAAGGACAAAAAGAAGACATACAATAAGAAAGCTACCAAGATAAAAGGAGAACTAGAGTGATGTGGTACAGAAACACAACAACAAGAAATCAGAAAGTAATGACATATAAAATGCTGTAAGAGATTACAACCATATAGTTGATAAGCAGATAATATGAATTTCCCTTCATAGCTGCATATACTCAGAAGCAGGAGCAGCCACCACCAAGTATGAAAATAAATAGGATGACTGATAAACTAATCTGAGGTGAAGAAATGCAACAGTTGCCTAGATGCTATCTCTTGTATATATTATAATGGAAACTTCAAACGCCTCTTTTCTTTTCTGGTACACTACTCCTCACATCTTCGGGTATGATACAAAAAAAAAAAAGAAAACCAAACGTGGGATGCATTAATTGCAAGACGCAACCATTTGAACTTCTTTGGTTCCTTGAATGGTTTACAGTTGCCTTGGTCCATTGGCATGTGCTCTAATTATTCAGATACCAGTCAATAGGTCTGAGTTGTTATTTTCGTTTTCATTGATCACATGATTCGGTCAAATTAAAAGCTTCAAATATATGCATAATTAAACTAGCAAGCATTTATATCTCACATGCTTGTGGTGTGCATTTGAGCCGCCCCTGTGGGATTATAGTTTCTCGATAGTCAATGCCTCAATACGGTCTTTTATTATAATCATCATCGATCCCATAAGTCTTTTAATTTGTAAATAATAATAATAATAATAATAATAATAATAATAATAATAATAATCATAATAATAATAATAATAATAATCTAGTAAAAAAAAATAATATTTGTTGGTACTTCTCCAAATTAATCGATTGCTAGTAATCAAATTATTCATCAAAACCTTCATCACTTTATATATGATTTTTGTAAATTAAAACTTCCTCCTTGTTATTTTTTGATATAGTTAATTAAAAAATTAGAGATAAATCTTCATCTATATTTTCAACTTAAAAATAGTTACCCATTTGAGTTTCAAATAACAATACCTACCCATTTGAAACATAAGTTAAAAGTAACTATCCATTTTGGCTGAAATAATCTTTATACTCTTATACACTTATATTCTTTAAAATACTACAATATTATATTATCATAACATAGTATTCTTTTACAATAAAATAAAATAATATTATATTAATATAGTATTGCTTTATAATAATGCAGTGTTGCTTTATTTTATTATATTAGTATAGTATTCTTTTACAATAAGATAGTATTATATTATACTAGTTGAAGACTTACATGTTGTGTGGGGCTAGATGCACGAAAATAATTTTTCAGATGTTGTTGTTCTATTTTTCAGATATTGCCATGTTCTTATTATTATTCGAATTATTATTAATAATAAATTAATATTTTAAAAATAATATTTTTTATTATTATTTAAAAATAATATTTTTTAAAATAATATTTTATTATTATTTTTTTAAAATTAATTTTTTAAAAATAAAATATTATTATATAAATAGTATTTTTAAATTAATAATAAAAATATTATTTTTTAAAATAATATTTTGAAAAAATAATATTTTTATCATTATTATTTTAAAATTAATATTTTTTTACTTCAAATTGTTATAAATAATAAAATAATAATTTTTTTTTTCTTCTCTCTCTCCAAATATTTTTTTCCTTTTTTTTCCTTCCTCCTGCAGCCCTCGCCTCCACAGCATGAGACCCAGGTCATGGCCATCCGTGCTATCCCAGCCGCGGCTTCGCCCCACCACCATCTGCACTGGATGTATAAAAATAATTTTTGTAATATTACTGTATTCTTATTATTATTCAAATTATTATTAATAATAAATTAATATTTTAAATAATATTTTTATTATTATTTAAAAAATAATATTTTATTATTAATTTTTTGAAATAATTTTTTAAAAATAATATTTTATTATTATTAATAGTATTTTTAAAATAATATTTTAAAAAAAATAATATTTTTTTATTATTTTAAAATTAATATATTTTCTTCTACTTCAAATTATTATTAATAATAAAATAATAATATTTTTTTACTTTTTTTCTCTCTCTCTCCAAATATTTTTTTAAATTAATACCCTAAAAAAATTATATTATAAATTATTATGAATAATAAAATAATAATATTTTTTTCTTTTTTCTTCCCCCTCCTTAAATATTTTTTTTCTTTTTTTCCCTTCCTTTCCCTTGCTCCTGCCCTCCCCCTCCCCAAATATTTTTTTTAAAATTAATATCTTAAAAAAATAATATTTTAAAGTATTATTAGTAATAAAATAATAATATATTTTTTCTTTTTTCCACCCCTCCCTAAATTTTTTTTCTTTCTTTTTTTTTTCTTTTTCCCCCTTCTCTTCCCTTCATCCCATCATCTCACCCCCCACCCCCGCCCTCGCTGCGTCCCCCGGCTCTGAAGCCACCAACCCCCCTGCTCTCTTTTTTGCGACCCCGCTCCGTCGCTGTCCCCTCCTATTTCCTCCTTTGGCCTCGACGAACCTGAGGCAACCACCCCTCTCCTCCCCTCCCCTGACTCCAGCGCCACCAACCCGGCCCCATCCCACCGCCGTCCGCATCGCATCTATCATCTGTGCCGCACTCGGTTCCAAGCAACCACCAAACCCCCTTCCCTCCCCTCCCTCGGCTCCGACGCCACCAACCCCCTTCCCCTCCATGGCCCCGCTCTATCGCCGTCCCCTTTTATTCCCTAAAAGGCCTGGATCCTCGGCCACCGCCGCTCTCTCGGCCAACTTCCTTTTTTTATGCTTTGGATTTTCGCTTTTGATGAGTCGAGCAGCCATCTTCATCATTGTTTGAGAGAAAGAAATCGAAGGCCGACCAGGGGAAGAGGTTGCCATCGTCGCCGAAGCTGTCGAGAAGGTCGAAGGACACATTCCGCCTACAGGATCTGATGGACATGGGCAGAGAAATTTGGTGGAATTCGATTGAAAGGAGAAGGGGATGGGCATTTGGAGGGCTGAAGAAGCTTCGAAGAAAAAAAAAATAGGAGGAAAGAAGGTGACGGTGCCCTAGAGAGATCGAAAGGGTAGGCCAACGCTAGTGATGATGGAGATAAAGATGATGGTAGAGAACGGTAGGAGAAGGCGGTCAGGAGAGTGGGGAGGAGATGGGAAAAAAAGTTAGGAGGGGTCGGAAAGCTTTGTATGAAAAAAAATGAAATATTTATGAGGAAGTCGGAGCTCAACATATGGCTCATTGGGAGAGTTTTAACTTTCTGAGTTGGCAACACTACAATACTCCTTCATAGAGTATTGTTATATATATATATAATTAATATGGTATTTTTTTATAATAATGTAGTATTGCTTTATTGTATTATGCTAGTGTAGTATTCTTTTATAATAACGTAGTATTATATTATCATAGTGTAGTATTTTTTTATTATAGTATTATTTTATAATAGTACAGTATTGCTTTATAATAGTATAGTATAATTTTATAATAATATAGTATTATCTTATAATAATGTAGTATTGCTTTATAACTGTAAGGACAATTAGATTATTTCACCCTCATTTGGACAGTTGCTTTTAAGTCATGTTTCAAATGGGAAGCTACTTTTACTTAAAACTCAAGTAGATAACTATTTTTATGTTTAAACTTAAGTAGATAGTTTTTTTTAGTTAATCCTAATTGATGGGGTTTGTTAGACTTTTTATCTAAATTGGTCCTAGGATCAAAAATGCTTTCCAAGGTGCTTAGGATGGTGGATGCATTTATCTCCATGGACCAAACGTTTGCGAAGAGAAAACGTTGAAAAATGAAGCCCATCCATCCGCCTGCATGGTAACATTATTAGGCATATAACTTGCTGAAATTGATCTCAAAGAAAATGCTATTTATTTCCACATCATACTAAAAATTGAATCCTACAAAATTATGGTTTCCACATCATACCTTTTTCATTGATATAAACTTAAAAGTGTACCATAGTTGCATGCGTTCATTAGTTTATCTTTTAATGTTGGATCAATAAACAGCATGATATGTCTATGCGAGTGTAGAGCAATAGTTGACGAATAATTAACAATATGTGGAGACTATCATTCCCATAAGACTAGGATGTCAATAGTGCTAAGTTTATGCGGACCTAAAATGAATACCCCTTGGAAATCCAAAGTTTGCACCTGTGAGCATTTGCTAAAGGATGGATTGCCATCCAGACAAACCACTCCAAAATGCTGACCTCAACAATTATCATGTTTTTTCCTACAAAGAAAAAAAGAAAAATACTGTATGGCTTTATATTATATTAGCTCAGCATTTTTCTAATAACACATTTGAGTAAGTATGTTTGAGAATGCACTGCAAATATGAACGTTAATTTTGTTATAATTTAAATTTTGGCATCATCTAGGCATTAGGCCTTACATTCTAAGTTCTAACACCCCCCATGATGTACTCTAATCAAACTATTAGTCTTCATTGTTTTCATTATAAAAGAAAATGGCATGAATGATCCTTCTAGGTCCTCCTGAGCCGCTCATAGCAGTTCATCATCATTAATTAATTTTTTGATATAGTCCAAAACATCAAGCGTTAAAAGGAGCAAGTAACATGTGTAGATTCTCAGGTGTAGCAGTCTAGGCATTGGCCATCTAAGCATTATTGAATACATTCAACCACCACCGCCACCTAAGAAACCATGAAAGGCATAACATGCACATGATCCATCATGTTTGAAAAATTTTGAATAAGTTGTTCTAATAGAGTTTTTTGCCAGCTCATCAAGATTTTGGCTGCATGCAACATTAACCTGTTGGCATAGATGAAAAATATTCTTCTTACCAAAAAAAAAAAAAGATGAAAAATATTCAAGCAAAGTAGTCAACATCAGTGAATAGAATCCAAGGAAATCTCAAAATGTAAGCATCAAGTCAGCCTCATAGGGGGATCTTATAAACATAACATGCTAGTTTTGTTGGTGATGTCTTTTTATGATTACGATAGAGTTCTGAGTTCAAATCTTGTCATTATTGAGATTAGAGACAGAAAAAATTAGCCTTCTAATCTATTGCCAAAGATTTTTATTTTTCACTAAAATAAAATAGAACAATGCGATGATCACCGACATGCTGGGATCTTTGGCAGTGACTTGCTTTGCACCGTACAGGATTGGATATTAATTTGTAAACATACAAAGAGAAACCCTCCCTGAAACACGTAAGCCACATCATACGGTTCCTCAAGTGAGGAGTCAGGATTTGGGTGTAGCTACGGGCTCAGGTTAAAGTGGGTGTCTAAATTAATTATCACATACGGCCGCGCTTATTTAATCTTGAGCCCGGGAGGGAGGGAACGAGGCAAAAGGACAGTCTCGAAGCGGAGCGCGAAACTTGTTCGTTGGCTGGGGCATCCCTGGAGTGCTAAAAAGGCGACAAAGAGACGCCGTCGCCCTCTCTCGTCTCTTCCGATGCTGATGCTCCCGATCCTTCTCTGTTTAAATCTCTCCTGCGCCTCCGGTGTCGGACATGATCCAAGAGCCCTTGCCCTCGGGCTCTCTTTGGGTTTCTTGGCTTCTATCCGATCGGACGTGGGTTTTTCCTGGCGTATTGAGGGCGGATTAGCTGGTGGCGAGTTCTTGATGCATAAAGCATATGGATCGAGGGATTTCTTAGAGGAGTTGATTCCATTTGGAGGCATTTTGTGGTTCTTTAGGTATGATTCTTTCACGAACCTAGTTTGTATTTCTATAGACAGATCTTTTGATGAATATGGACAAATTCGAGGTCCTTCGATGGCTTCTTGTTAATCTTTCTTATGTTTACTGGGTATGCTCCAGGAACCCTCGTTTTTCGGTTCTTGTTTGGTTGCTTGGTTCCGATCCCCTGATATCTTGAATGCCTTGTTGATTTCATTGCATAAGGCTCAGGTGCGGAACGTTTCTTGGTGTTTCTGATGATAGATTCGCTGGAGCTGCGTTCCTGCTGCGGAAACCCTAGGAATTGAGATGTTTAGTTGAGGAAACACGAGCAAACCCTTCTTTGAGCTTTTGCTTGGGTATATTTGTGAAATTGGAGCGTCTGGTGTGTGCTGCTTGCCGAGACACTAGATTTCTTACCATGCCTGGGGTTCATGGTTTCTATATGGAGTTGTTTTGATCGATAAAAGTATCAAACTTCTTCTGGTGCAATAAGAAGCATAATCATAGGGTTTGCCGAGAATGTAGAAATGACATTAATGCTTTTCTCCATTTTTGTGTGTTTGCCTGTGTGGTTTCCTTGATCAATACCTGAATTAAGAAACTTCTATAATCACTCTATGATTCATATTCTTGGAGTTGAGAATGAATGAAATTGATAAATATTAGTTTAACCAAGTTGTCCAAAGATACTCTAAAATGATTGTTTCTAGTCGAGTAGACACTTCTTCCTTCTTTCTTTTTGTTTTGTTCTTTTTTATATAAAACCATGCATTAGGATGGGGACCAAATGGATATTGGTTTGAGATCAAAAGGAGTTGAGGCAGAAAGGAGGGATAGAAATCCATCCTAAAAGAAAGAAAATGACATTTCATATAGGAATAGTTGCCTTGTATTGTTATCAAGTGTCACATCACATAGTGGATTCCAGATTGACAATGCAGTTGTTGTTTAATAAGTATATAGAAGTGTAGAATAACAGGAGATAAGGAGGGAAAGGAGGAGGTGAAGGAGGTGAAAGGGGAAGACAGCAATCTGAACAAAAGCTAGCTGATGAAAACATCCTATTCTCTTTTTTATGGTTGAATAGGTTTTTCTTTCTTCTATTGCGAAGTAGGTGTTAGTGTTGAGAGTAGAGGAAAATCAAAGATGAATGAAAGAAGCAGTTGTTTAAAATCTTCTTAGTTGTTTACTTTGATTGTTTGACTAGGATTTTTCTTTTAATAAAAATCATCACTATTTGAACAAACAGGTGGTTCATTGTAAATCTCCTAAATTGTTTGTGGAATTTAAAACAAGTCAAGTTTACAGATACAAAAATAAGTGAAGTATTATGTAAAAATTGAAGAAGCAGATTGCTGATTGAAATCTTTTTTGAAAAATAATTACGGAGTAGGATCTGCATTAAATTATAAGATAGTGACTGTTAGTGTTGTGAGTCAAGAAACTTTAAAAATGAGAAGTATTTGTAATTTCAGATGTGAAAATCAGTGAATCCTTGTTAGTTTAAGTGAAACTTTTTTCCTTAAATGTCTCGTCGATTCTTTTCTTCTTCTAATGGTTGAGTATGATTTTTGTTCTTTTTGAAAGTAGTGATGCTTTGTCAAGTTTTAAGAGAAACTCTTTTAAATTCTTCTGAATTATACTCTTATTTAAAATTAATTGATTTATTATCATCATTTGGAGTGATAAATTATTTGTTAAAATCTCCCTTTTTCTATTAGTTGATTAGAAATTTCATTATTTTATAAGAAAGTGAGCGCTAGTGTTAAGAGTCAAGGAATGAATCCATTTGCCACAAACAACAGTTATAGCATCTTAGACAATTGGTAAGGTTTACAAGTTCTGCATGTTAATTCTTTCTTGTATTTCTTTTAATTGTGATTTTAGGGTCATGTCAGATTTGTAGAGATTTCAAGAACTTTTAGAATGTAGTTTTCTTTTGATAGATTATGGTAGCCTTAGTTACTGAATACTCAAGATTGTCGAAAAGTAGCAACTTGCATGTGATCCTTCCCACCCCTTTCTCCATCCCATACCCACAGGGGCCTCCACTAGATCAATTTGTCTTGCTTTGTTTGCGTTAGCTAATTCAGATAATGATAATCAGTAACTTTTGAATATTCTGATGTTCAATTATTGTTCATGAAAGTTTTTCTTCATAAATTTAGATTGAATTGTTTGAACTGTAAATTTTATGGAGAAAGCTAGGTAGCCAAGTGTAGCTTTCCCATGCTAAGACTTCCTCAATCCTCTTATCCATATATCAATAAAGGAGAAGTTTCTAAAAAACTCGATAAAATTGAAGTTGTTTAAGGATCGTTCTAGATGGATTAGGTATGTTGAGATTAGTGTAGGTGTCAATATACACAGGAAAGAGTGAATAAGGGAGAAGCAAGATCGAGAATAGATGGAGGAAGGGGGGAGAGTTGGACCTGATAGAAATGAGAAACAAGAGATGAAAGGAGCAGGAGAGGGTCAGAGGATCTGAGGGTGGTTGATTTTATTCTGGAACTGAATTCACTAGGTTCCATGGGTGTGGGAAACCAGCATGAGAAAGCCAGGCATGGCTTCCAGCTTTTCTCAAATTTTATTTCGTTTTGCATCGAACAAATAAGGGAGTTAAGGTCTGTAACTTCATGATATGGTTTATGCTTCTATGAAAGATCAGGTCAAGGGAGCTTTTTCTAGTGCCCCATCTTTGCTGAGCCCACTAAAAATTGGTGCAGAGTTGGTGCAAATTTACTTCAAGCTAAAAGTTGGTCCAGGTGTGCTTCAAACTTTGGCATTGATGGGCCTTTGCCGAGCTAATTGACATTCCTAAAGCTTTTGCAGTCTTACAGGTTTTCAGGTCAAACCTAAATTGAACTTTGAGTGCTAGGACATCAATAATGATAAGGACTATGTAGCAAAAATTTATATTCTTCACAAAAGAAAAGGATGTGCACTTTGGGAATTCAGTCATAGTAGATTGCTATTTTATGATAGTATCATTATTGCTGAAAGAATTGCCTTTGTTGATTGCAGGATTGCAGTAATAATGTTATTGTTACAAGTTACAACTAAGGCATCCGTTATTAGTTCTTTTACATAATTATTGGTATAGGTGGCTTTGTGGTCTGTCATCTAGAATAAGCCTGAAATAAAGATTTTTTTTTTTTGGGTGCTGTGAACATTCAAATTTAACCAATCTTTATACAATTGATCTTAACAGAAATCCATGCAAATGCATATTGTTGTCCCATTAACTTCAACTTCTCACCATTTGGAAATCAATTTGAAGTTTGAATCTAAGAATGCTAGATATGCCTTAATGTCTCTTTGCAGGGAAATAGCTGCAACTGTGCTGATATCTCTCAAGTTAGTGATGCAAATTTACCAAGACCTAACACTAGTTGCATGCTGATCATTGCAACCGGATATTAATTTTTATGATTTTAAAATGCCTCATTTCATTTCTCTAGTGATTGTTTTCTATGATGTTTCCAAAATCACATAAAATGGTCAACACTGAATGACATCAGAGTGCCTAGGATGCACATGCCACCACACGGGTCATGGGTCTTAACTGCATGTGTCGCAGATCTGGTATGCATTGGTTTTGGAACCCAACATGAGTTTGTCTCAGTTAAGAAAGTTGATGTTAGTTAATTCTAAGGAGCTTTGATTTTTGTGACGTTTTTTTTTTGAAAACTTTTGATGTTATTAGGCAAGTTAATTGTTAAAATTTTTCAAGTTAGAATAGAACTTGGAATCCCATATTGGAAGGTTGAAGAAAAGAATCCCTTTGTATTCAATACTCTCATTCGGTCTCCTCTTGTAATCATCCTTGAGTTATTGATTTGTGCGAGTTCTCTTATGGGTTTTATCCTTTTCTCTATTCTTTCTCCTTCCTTTTGGTGGACTTTTAGAGTTTGTCGGGGAGCATGTGAGAACTGTATCCTTATAGTCATCAGACAAGATGGTGTTTTCGGTCTTGGAAGAGAGTGATTTGTCTCTACTCTTCCAACTACCATCCGCCCATTCTAACACCTTATTACATCCAATGTGCCATAGTGGGGTTTTACTTTGCCAGAGTCAGTTTTATCAACATACCCTTTCACCTTCGAATTTTTAGCTCAAATTCAACACCTCCCCGGCGTCACCTGATCAAGTGGATCGTTACATGGATGCATGTAAGAAATCATTCTTTTATGTGAAGATGACAGCAATCTCCTTGATTCCATAAATAATTGTCGAAAGCATACTACCATGTTTGCTCCTGTAACTCATGTGGTATGCTTATTTATGTTTCATTATAGATATTGAGATGGATAGGTAGCATCTACATGCCATTGTTAAGAAGCAAGGAAGTTTCATATTAAGCAAAACAGAAGACACCAATCAGTTTAAGTATTCACAAAGAGATAAAAACTTGATCGTGTTGAATTCCTATAGGTGCATGTAGAAAAGTCTTTTGACATAGCTTACATTTCCAATGGTGGGACATGACATTGCTCATACATTTGGTGGATCATTTTCAGATTGTGTGCTAGTGTGAATAATATATACACGTATATACTTCATGGTCTTGAACAGTGGTTCCTTAATTGCCTTCAGGTCTTGATGCCGTATCTTCTGATTTTGGTTCCTTTTGGACATGCAGGTGGATCCTATGTCTTTTTCGTCTGTTTCCTGTGCATGTGGGAGGTCTTTTTTAACATCCGGTTGGTCACGAAGGCAAGGGGAGCTATGTTTGTGAACCCTGTAAATACATCTGCCAATTTAGCTCTAAGAGAATTTTATTGTTACAATACAACCACACACATACACATATATAAGGGTAGACTTGGGTAAGATCGATCAGATTTGGGCTTAGATTTGATCAAATCAAAACTAAACAATAGGGGTTGTATATTGATGATCCAAGCTGTTAGATGTGATCTACTACCTCAAAATTACTTGCACACCAAAAATCATATGATTTGAAGACCCCTAGCTAAGGTATGCTGAACCGGTACCGCCGGCCGTATCGACCGATCGGTGGTACGGTTCGGTACGGTTTCGTACCGTACCGAACCGACGAAGGCAAGCAGACCCGAATCGAAAGAAAAAAAGAGAGAAAGAGAGAAACAGAGAGAGAAAGAGGAAGAAAGAAAAAAAGAGAGGGGAAGGAGCCGGTGGGGTCGCCGGACGGCCTCCGGCTGGCCGTCATGGCCGCCAGAGGGCGCAGTCCATGCGTGCGGCGCCGCGGGCGTGAAACAGGGGTGTCGCCCCTGTTTCGCAAATTTTTTAAAAAAACCTAGTGTTAAGTGAAGCCGGCAAATAGTTTGCCGGCTTCACGATTTTTGTGTTTTTTTTTTAAAAAATTCCTTAAGTCTGCAACTGGGTTGCCGACTTCATAAGTTTAAACAAAAAATAAAAAATAAAAAATCGAAACAAACGGTCGTCTGTTTCAAAAAAGGAGCCCCCCGTTCGATCACCCTCAGGCCGTCGGCGTCGGCTCGCCGGCCATTGGGGGCCTCGCGACGGAGGCGCCGTCCGTCCGGTAGGTCCCTCGCCCCCCTCCGAGTGTTCTCTCTCTCTTTCTCGCTCTCTTGAAAGCCCTATCGGGCGGAGCTGCGGAGGGGCTCCGCCCGCTCGACTATCCTCAAGCCGTCGGCATTGGCTCGCCGGCCACTGGGGCCTTGCGACAGAGGCGCCGTCTGTCCGGTAGGTCCCTTGTTCCCCCTCCGAGCGCTCTCTCTTTGTCGCTCTCTTAAAAGTCCTATCGGGCGATACGGGGCTCGAAAGTCCTTCGGCGGCCGCAACCAGCCACCGCCGGCCTCCGACGGCTCCCACCTCCCTCCCTCTCCTCTCTCTCTCTCTCTTTCTCACTTTCTCTCTTTTTTCCTTCCATACTGCCGGTGTACCGAATTTACCAGCCGAATCGTGCCGGTTCTTCGTCGGTCCGATACGATACGGGGTGTATCGGCTGGTTCGGCACGGTATGGGAAACCTTGCTCCTAGCCCATACATCAAGTGATCAAAAAATACATCTAATTTAATTTTATTTAGGCTGTTCAATTTTTGACTGCTTGATGCATAGGTTAGGAGTCTTCAAGTCATATGACTTTTTGTATATAAACAGTTTTGAGGTAGTAGATCATATTCAATAGCTTGAATTATTGATGTAAGAATCCTATTATAGAGTTTTGACCTGACCGGATCTGAGTCCAAATCCGGTTGACTTGATTTTAGTCTGGCTCTTTATATATGTGTGTGTGTGTGTGTGGAGACTGGTATCGTGCCTTTATTTTGAAATTTCATAATAAAAACTGTAGAAATTCATAAGCATCCAGTGCAACATTCATGGAGACTTTGCAGGTCAATTTTGACAAAATTCACAAGTCCTAGTCCAAACTGTTTGGTGTTGACTTTAATCTTTACTTGCCATCTGCTAATTGTTCCTGTTACATAACACTAGTGGTTGCTGTAAGAGGAACAAATTGATAAAAGACTCAAAGCCAAGCCTTTGAACTAGTATGAAAAATCATGGTTAGAGTTATTAGGTTTCCATGCATTCTGCACAAGATGCTTATGAATCCCAATTTATTCTTGAGACTTTGGTCCGTGATGTCAGAGCTAATAAATAATTATGTGGTAAAGGTTCTGGACTTCCATTTTCCCTTCTTCACACATCTCAGATAATGGAGGTTCTATTTCAGATAGAAGGAAGGAGAATTTTGAACTATCTATGAGTTTTGCTGCTAGGATTTCAACTAAATCTAAGCATAACCTGAGGAAGGCGATAATGACCCTTGAAGCATGAAAAGCACACAAGTACGGTGGTGCTCCACACCTGTTAACATGGAAAAGTTTCTGATTCCATTGTTTTCTGATTTGTGCAATTTCCTCACAGCCACCCTTTTGTTGGTGATCAACCAAAACTAGGTTGGGAGGATGTTTTGGCTGAACTTGCAGCAGAGATTCTAGCTGAATCCATCTCCTAAAAGGTTAAAAATTAATCGTCTGAAAATTTTCATTCTCCTTTGATGTTCTTTCTTATTTTGGTATAGTTAAATGTAATATCTTGTCTCTGGTTTTCTATTCCATTTTTTAATTACAATCAAATTTATTATAAGAAATTACGTTTGTCTTACTATTAAAGTACATGCACCTTGCACATGGAGATTTAGTACATTTACTCTGCAAAGATGTGCCACCCTCTCTTCCAAAATTAACCTAAGAATTTTAATGATGCATCAATATGCACCAAGTACTCTTGCAAAGCCACTTAAATACCAACACAGACTAAGTACACAATTACAATTACCTCAACAATGAAACTTTTGTTTTATTCCTTTCTCATCATAATTTATTAATTTGAAATTAAAGTTACTTGAAGCCTTCTTGTTGGGTCTAGAAATGGCTTTCTTGTCCTTTCTTATGTTTGAATATTTATTTTTTTATCAACATTTTTTTTAAATTTTTTTCTAACATCATAAGTTTCAGTGTTATTGTATAAAGTTCAACCTCCTCTAGAATTGCACACCAATGCTTGCCCAATTTCAAGACACCTTTAGCCTATTACTTGATATTTCTTTAGCCTCTTTCATGAAGTAATGGTGTTACTTGGAGAATTAGATTTGTAATCAGAAGGTGGATTAAATACAACCTGTGTTTTCTGTTTATCTAAGTCCAAAGTGAAGTTGTTTATTTCTTCCTGTCAAGTTTCTTTATATGATCTATTTCTTATAAGCTGCCTTTTTCCATCCTTTGTCATATTTAATTTTTTTCTTTAAAAAAGAATATTATCTAAATCTTGAGGATTATGCTTAATGCTTGATGTTCGTGCTCTGTCTGAACGTCTCTCCCAATGCTTTCACCTTCTTAAACACCTAGTGATAATTACAAGGATGTATATAAGTCACAGGAAAGTATCTAGCAGAAAGTGGAGTGATCCCAATTGACAAGGCTTGCCTGAATTGACATGGTTCAACAAAATGAATAACAAGCATCTTTGCAAGTCTCAAATATCATAGATACACAACCAACTTAAAAATTTGGCATAGTTAAGCTGATTGAATTTTAAGTTGATAATTTTTAAAACTATGACGCTCATCACCACAATCAATAAGCTTCATATTTTCTATACAACTTTTATATTCCTTACTTGTCTATTATTTATATTATGGTTTACATCGGTCGTCAATTCAAACTTTTTCTAGACATTCCTCACTACTGCCATCCAAGTTGTATTAGTTTATCATCTCCTGGCTTTGGAAACTTTATTTGCAAAATCATGTTTAGTTTTATATGCCATCAAATTACCCTTGCTGCTATCTCATGAGCATAAAATTCATTTGTTAGTCCGAACTGATCCAGAATTAGTCTCTGTCTCTATGAAAACCTGTCAAAACCCATTTAGGATTTTCTTTCTTTTGATAATAACATTGGGAGCACCACCAAACAGAATTACCTTGGTTTAATACTACGGAAACAATTGGCGCCAAGGTCTGAGCATAGAAGTTCAGAACCTCCTCTAAGATGGAGGATGGATGCAGGCATTGTCCTATAGGCCAGTTTGCTAAGTTAAAATTTTATCAGATAACAAACATATGAATCATTAGAGTGATCTCAGGCATACATTAAGGATGTATTGGACCTTCGCTGGTAACTGACAATAAGACCGAGATGCATATGTAAGATATGTAAAATGTGGCAAAGGAATTACATGTTCATTTGTTTGCTTGTTTTTTTAAAATAAAATTGTCAAACTGATGTCCCCTTGTGCTTTTGTGCCCTTGTTGATATGTAAATGGATGACAAAATAGATGTCAAGAGATTTATATGCTCTACTACATGGTTTTGAAAACTGGATCGAACTGCCTAGAGCATATCGAGCCGGATTGGCGCGGAATCGGATCGATTCAGCCCTGATTTTCCGCACCCGATAATAAAAAATAAAAAAATTAAAAAAAAGGAGCTGCCCGGTTCATCTTCGAACCGGATATTTTCGGTTCGAACCGAATAGTACGCAGCTTTACTGAGCCAAACTATCTGATTCGGCTTCTTTCTTATTTTTTGATACAGGGAAGAAGTCTTTCGACTTTTTCTATGTTTTTTAATCTCTCTCTCTCTCCCTTTCTCACTCCCTAACACTATGAGCGGCAGGAAGACTCCAGGATTACGTAGATTAAAGCTCTTTAAGGTATGTTTTTCCTTTCTATTTCTCTTTCTTCTCTTCCACTCTTTTTTTTTTGAAAAATTCGTGAAAAGTGAAAAAACAAGGAGAAACTATGTCAAATTTTTTTTGACATGATTTTAATATATGTTATAGATTTATGGATGATCTACACAATGACATTAAAATCATTAATTTTCATTAAGTATATAATTTTTAAATTAAAAATATATTTTTAGAATAAAAAATTATTAAAAAAATAAATTTTAAAAAATATTTATAAAATCAAATTATTGTTTAGGGATTGCAAGCTACTTTTGACATAAATTTGATGCCTTTTATCAACATTTCAATGCATCTTGCGCATAGTAGCCTAGGTCTAAATTTGAAAAAAAAAGTATTTGATGCATGTCCAATGTCTAAGAAAATTATATGTATTATCCATGGTAAGATTTTATATGGATCTAAGATCAAATTATTTTTTCATAATTTTTTAAATTTTTTATATATTTTATTTTAAAAAAATAATAAATAATAAATAAATAATTTAAAAAATATAAAAAAATTAAAAAAATAAAATATATCATTTTTACGTAATTATTGAAGTGATGTACTTATCAATTTTTATGAATGAATCCATCAAGGAAGAAAAAGGATCCAGAACGTAATATTGGTTGGGAACATGGGGAGATACTCTCAGGTCGGCATCATTAGAAATGTAAATGGTATAGCATAGAATTCAAGGAAGGAGTTATACAGTTGAAGCAATATTTGGCTGGCGGTTATCCGAATGTAGTTATATGCCGTAAGTATCCATAAGAGGTTCGTCAGTTAATGAAGAAATACTTCGCTGATTTCAAAGTAGCGAAGGAAAGAAATTTGATGGAGAAGGCAGAGGTAGACTGGTGAGCAGCAGAGCCATCTTCTTATCACTCCAGGAAGTTAAAAGAAGAATCTATTCTAGATGATGAGCAGGCACAGATCGAAGCTGCCATTCAGACGAGTTTGGATGATCAGTGGCAGCTAGAGAAGGTAGCCAGACATAGAGTTCGATTTGGGCCGTCAGTTTATGAGAACGGGTCGGGTTCAGGGAGACTGCAACAGAGTCTGAGTCACGATTTAGGACATCCTCAGTTAGAGATCCCGTCAGTAGAGGCACCAGCCATCTTGCATTCATGTTGGAAGCATTTGACAGTAGAAAGAAATCCTCTAGAGAGATTCCAACAGGAGCCACTATTCATGATTTGGATCCACACATTTTCTAATAGAGATTTGAAGCAACAGAGGATTGATATTATGTTGAGGAAAGATAAGAAGAAGGATATGTGGCGAGCTATTGGATCTTGATTTCACTTCAGTCACATTCCAGCGAACGCAGCAGACAACCCATATCATCGCTCTACCATTTAATCTATATAGATTGCCAATCTAGGTGTAGATCTTCCAGGATCAAGAGATTCATGGTGAGCTTCTTGATTAGAATAAGAAGGATTTTGAAAAATGGATTACCTCGTATCAAAGCAAATGGCTTGTGTATGGGTTGACTGTGATGTGTGATAGTTGGATTTGTCTTATTAGACGAATCATCATCAACTTCTTAATATATTGTGATAGAACATTTTTTCATAAGTCTGTTGATGCTTCAGCTGAGGTACACGATGCCAGCTACATCCTCAGATTGATGAAGGATGTGATTGATCAGGTAGGAGAGTAGAAAGTCGTGCAGGTTATCATAGATAATAGACCACAGTACAAGGCTGCAGGGGAGATATTGATAGAGCAGCGATCGTATATTTTCTGCATTCTGTGTACTTCACATTGTATCGATCTGATGTTGATGGATATTGAAAATATTCATAGGGTGCAGAAAATAATGGAGTCAGCACAGAGTATCACCAGATTCATCTACAATCATACATGGATCCTATCATTTATGCGGCAGTTTGCTGAGGGTAATATATTGAGATTAGATGTCACACAGTTTGCTACTAATTATAAAGTACTTGATAGTATGATTAATAAGAAAGTATATCTACGTCTGATGTTAGTCAATCCTGAGTGGCAACAGAGCAGATATGCCAGGATAAGCACTGAGGGGAGCGATGTGGAGAGCCTAGTGACGAGACAGTCGTTCTGGCAGTGGTCCGAGAAGATAGTGACGGTTATCAAGTCTTTATATGAAGTGCTTCGGGCTGTGGACGGTGAGCGATATCCCCAGATGTGCTTCTTATATTATATGATGGAGAGGACAAAGAAACAAATCAAGGTGGCAGATCCACAGCATGCCGATGAGTACATCAGCTTCATCAACCATCGATAGGGCTATCAAATGGGTAGGGAGTTGCATTTAGCAGATAAGCAGCAAATCAAAAACTCTTTTAAAATTTGTATAAATAAACTCAATCAATTATGAAAATCTATATACAGCTTATTATTTGAACCCGATATTCCAATACTCCATACTTGAGATTGGCATGGATGAAGAGCTTTCGTTCGCCCTACGAAATGTAATAGACAAGATGGAGCCCGATCCAAATATCATGGCTTTATGTCTTGAACAAGTAAGTTAAGTTCAATGATGTTTATTAACTTTGCTGTATCTTCAACAAGACATTATAACAAATAATTTTTTTACAGACGAAAATATTTAGGGAGGGCATAGAATCATTTGGAAGTAATATAGCGATCAGATGTAAATCAAAGATGAATCCAAGTATATATTAATAAATCTATTATCATATTGATATATTCAATCTTCTTTTTGATTTTACTAAATTTTAATAATTTTGCAGCTAAATGATGGGTGCATTTTGGTGGATTCGCATAAAATTTGAAGGATCTTGCCATTAAGATCCTCTCCTAGATGGTTTCATCGAGTGGATGTGAGCGCAACTGGTCGACCTTTGCCCTTATCCATAGCAAGTAGAACCATCTAAAATAGAAATGTCTCAATGATCTTGTGTGTGTACTATAATTTGAGGATGAGGCTCAAATGTATCGAGAAAAAAATTCAGCTGAAGTATTCAAATCTGACTATGAGTGATTTTGTTGATGAAGAAGATTCAATGATTAGATGGGTTATAAGTCAGCAGCAAGAGTCAGAGCTTGATGAATTAGGATTGCCTCTACGATCTGTCAATTTTGTTGCCAGTAAGGTTGGGGTGGATGCCTCTCAATAGACAAGTAGCAACATTTCATTTAGGCCTCCAGTCAATACGCCACAGCATCCACCCTCACCGCCTAGACAGTCAGAGCAGGGCATGATGAGAGGGTAGGCAGCCGCTATGCACAAAGATAAAAAAAAAAGAGACAATTGTAGCCCCAGTAAAGAGAACATTTGGTTCACTCAGATTCAGACATCAGATAGAGCAGTGATGATAGTTCTTCAGCTATTTATGGATCTGATGACCATGAAGAGATCGGAGAACAGAAGACGTAGCTGGTTGATGGTCTTCAATTTATTGGTGAGTCTCAGTTTGCACATGCCATGTAGTATAGGGACCATGGTATACGAACTAGTAAAGCCTGTGACGATATGATTTCATATAGACGATGGACTCTGTAAGATCGTTTAGGATATGATGTAGCTACAGATGACCTCGTATGTGGAGTATAATCCATAGATGTATCAAGTTCGTCCTCGTATTCTGGATCCTCTTACCTGCAACCACATGCAGTCTATGATCCTTACGGATATAGATATAGGTATGGTGCATCGGAGATATCGTCTTCTAGTGGCTACCATCCTGTGTAGTCCGAAGTGTCTTATGGATCGGAATTTGCTGTCGGTATATTTGGATGAGCTCCTTCACAATCAGACTATCAGTCTGACGATACCTCTCAATGCCAGAACCTCAGTGAGAGATCGAGGATGAGTTATGATCCAACGCGCTTACTTTATGGAATGAGCACAAAGGATTATAATGCTATGTGGCTAGAGGGATGGATTGATGTTCCTCTTAACTATGTAAATGATTCAGATATTTATTGACATCGATGGTTGATCAGATTTTGATGATCGATATACATTGAGTATTTTTAGATTTTTTAATTAATTTAAGTATTTTAGAAT
Organism: Elaeis guineensis; assembly: GCF_000442705.2. Taxonomy (NCBI): domain Eukaryota; kingdom Viridiplantae; phylum Streptophyta; class Magnoliopsida; order Arecales; family Arecaceae; genus Elaeis; species Elaeis guineensis. The sequence continues at coordinate 22,206,704 of NC_026005.2, forward strand.
CTAATGATATTTAGTCCATGTATTAATTAATATAATATTTTGCTTAGATTCGTATCACACACGATTAAAGGTGTATCGGAGTGATATAAATATTAATGAATACCACTAAATATCAATTTGGACTTTAAAATATTAAATAATCCATAAAAACTTGATTGGACACCCCTTTTCAAAAAAAAACAAAAAAGCAAAAATGGTGTATCGGTTCGGCCAGCACGCCCGCGTACTGTGTTGGTATGGTATTGTACTGAACCAACTGGTGGCCGAAATGGTCACCGGTACCGATTTTCAAAACCTTGCTCTACTAGGTACATTATCCATGTTATCCATAAAAATCTATTCAAAGTAGGTCACTTGTCCCTCGTCAGTCGTAAAGATCAAAATAAGTTGTCATTTAGTTAGTTCCTAGCCTCAGTATGTGGTAATTTTTAAGATTTGTTCTTTGGCTAGTGCACATTTTGTGAGAAACTAGCTTGCTTGGATGTTCAAATTAGTGGCTCATGCTCCAGCATGATGTTTAGAAGGGGGAGGCAGAACATCTTATCACAGGAATATCTTATCGCCTGATAAGATCTTCTTAGCAAGGACATTCTAAGGGACCTATTGGATTTTCTAGTGCGAATTTAGAGCGTTGGGTCATAACAAGTCCCTATTTTTTAGAAATAACATAAACTACCCTATATATGGATTTCACTAATGGCCCAAGAAGTGAGATTCTATGAAGTTTTCTCTTGTTGCCTGTCCTCTTTCCTAAGTTCCCTTCTATAGTGGTGTAACCAAGCCAAACATGAGGCCAAGCCAGGGCTACCTCTAGATCAACTTGTTTAATATTTAATCTTATAGTTGAAATACATTCTATTCTACATAATCTATATTAGATTATAATAAATAATTATTAAATAATTATTTATATAACTAATAATTATTAAAAATAATATATAATATAGACTTGGCATACTCAAGTGTATCTCCATTCAAATCTGGCTAGGTCTATATTAGACAATGGAGATCCCATATATATGATCCAAGCTATTGAACGTGATCTACTATCTCTAAACTGTTTATATACAGAAAAAAATCATGCGATTTGAAGATCTTATCCTATGCATCAACTAGACAAAAAATTAGATAGTCTAAATGGCATGCTTGTTTTTTTTTTGATTGCTTGATGTATGGGCTAAAGATCTCCAAATCACATGATTTTTTATGTAAGCAATTTAGAGATAATGGATCACAGTCAATAGCTTAGATCATCTGGACTAGCATTGTCTAATATATGTAGTCTCTCTCCTATCCCCTCATGAGTAAGAATCAAATGAAAATTCATTCAGTAAACTTGCCTCCATTTTACAGCCACCTGTCAACCAGACATGCTTTCTACTTCACCTGGACCTGGAGGCTACACTGGTACTGTGTGGAGCAGTCAACCGGAAGCACAGTTAATGACATTGAGATTAATATTCTATTGTAGTTTTATTTATTTATTTATTTTTTTCTATGTGGGAAGTTTCAAAAGTTGCTAGTGGAATTTGGACACCCTAAATTGATTCTCCAGGTAAAACTGATGCCCTTTCAAAAATAAAATATTTTTTTGAACTTTTTTGGAGTAAGCTTTTGCTGATTTAACTTCCTAGGATGCAACAGTTAAGCAATAAGTTTTGAACCCATTAGTCATTGTAGAATTATTTTTTGTCCCAAGCAGAAGCTTGTTGAGCAGTTTCTTAAGATAGGCAAAGCTGATCTGAAGAGGAAACTTTATTATTGGTATGAATCCTGTGTGAGTTGAAAAGGATCTTGGTATCGGACAAGGAAAGGTTTAAAGTGGTGTATAATTTTTCTTTTTGAAGAAAAGAGCATCAAAGATTCTCCCCTTAATTTGATCAAGTTGAAGAGTCTGTGTGTAATTTGAGACACTAAAATTAGCAGGATAAGATATTGCCAAATGGAACGAGTACCTTGCAGAAACTCGAACGTAATTGATGATGCTCATAAATTATCATGCTAATGCACGGTGCTTTTTTGTGTGTTATGGGAATTAATATCAAATTGCAGCATTACATAAATATTGAATATGCATGGTCAACTCGACGTTTGAAATTCTTATTTATTACGTGAACAAGGCCATGCTTGTTTGCATGACAAGAACTGTTCTGGTATGGCTCATACTGTGCTAGCGCCGGATATTAAATTTTCAGATACGGTTTGCATCATGGTGAAAAGTGAGACGTGGTAGAATGACATTAAACTGGGAGACAAGCGTTAGCATGTGAAAATGATTGGCTATTGATCGTCTTTATTTTGCTGCAGAATTAGTCGCAGAGGTCATGAGCATCCACAGAGAGCTTTTCAGGCTATGTTGAGTCAAGCTTCGGATGATTGCATATGATTTTGGACTCGGGAGAAATGATAAATTATCTCTGTAACGGTAGCTATCATCCAATTTGTGGAATTCACTTCTATATGATGCTATCATATCATGCGGAGGGCCTGCTATGAATCCATTTATAGCGGGCGCTGAGAATACGTTAATGGTAGTAATAAAAAATTTTCAGTGCAATCCTACCAAAACATGAGAACTGTAGATCATGTTTTAAGGAGAATGCATAATCTCTTGCAAACCAAAGCAATCATGGCCATCAAGACCACCAGCTTCGGCTCCATTCGCTTGGGACTAGCCAGTCATCAGTGATCAGGAGTGATACAATGGCTTTCTAGTAATCACAGCTTGCAGGGAAATGCGTGCCAGTTGTATCGCGTCATTGATCTGTCATTTACCAACTGCCTGTCCCTTAGACGGAAGGCCCTGCAGATACTCAAGGACCAGGCTCATCCCGCGAGAAAAGCTACCGGGCTTTCGACATTCTACTTTCTCATCAACATCAACAGGAGCAGAGTACAGCAATTACCGATAGCAGCTTTTCACTTATCAAAATAAATTGAGGGTAGTTAAATCACCTGGACAGTTAATGAATATGCAGGTCCAATAAATTGCTGGAAGCATCATTGTGGAAAGAACAGAAGGGAGAAAAAAAAAAAAACGGAACTTGGACAATGATAGTATGGTATCTCTGCCTCTCAAAATAAATAAATAAATAAAAGAAACCTTCAGCCTATTTATACAACGGTAACATCTGATTCATTTGAAGAGCAGAGAATCACAACATACAGGCATGAAAAGATGTAATCCATGACAAACAAAGGACCCCCAGGGGAAAGCAAAATGAATATGCAATTAAAAAGTAATTGCTCTCCAAATTACAGAACAAAATATATGTATATTCAACTTCAGTAATTAGCACATCAAATATGTGAATGCCCAATTTGCCCTTTCTGCCTCTACTGCTGACGAGTATAGTGGAGATCAGTCCTTGGACAAACCGCTGCTTGCAGAAGTCTTCTTGCCTCCGTATCTCTGACCCAACAAAACAGGTAAGAACATCAAAGTAGATAAACAGGAAACTATATACATTCTAATGTAAACTAACAAATAATAACTTCATGTGCTTAACCACATTAAATTGCTCTAGTCATTTTGGTATGCTGGAGCATATATTAGGCAGTAACGCAGGGGCAAGCAGAACTCAATTAGGAAGATAGCACATTCAACAGAGAAACGATTAGTTCACTGCTACGAGCAACATAGATCACTGCAGTCCCGATATCAATCAAGTCAATCAAGCAGAAGTGCACAGAAGCAATGTTGCCATCTCTCCCTATGGACCACAGTTGACATCAGGTGCATGTCCAACCTACTTGCAGAACCAGCTGTTTAATGATTCAACAGTGCAGGGGACATGCTTTCATACCGTTGGAAAAAAAAGTCTGCTTTGCAACCTTATGCATCCTCATTCAAGGCTTCATAATACCAGTACTGCATAATATTTACTTGGAGAAACTGGGACAACAGTGATAAATTTTTCATGTATTAAAAAGCTAGTGCATACCTGCTTTCCCATGTTCAATGGCACATATTTGTATTTGATCATGTGCAGAATTTGTCGCTTCATTGTCAAGACAAAAAGAACGATCCAATAGCACAGAAGAATGGGCCAAAATACAGGAACATCAAATACAGAGAAGAAAGTCATGACAAAAGCCACGCAGAAGGCTTTCGTTATGGAATACCTGAAGAAAACAAGAAGAGATTAGCTGCCATTAAAGTATTCACCAGTCATGGCTGACACATCTGCTGAACTTATAACTGAAAAAAGGATGACACAGAGACTTAATCAATTGATTATTCACTGATGTTTTGAAAAAGAAATGCTATTCTATTTACAGGCTTTTATTATGTTGATACAAATTATTTTGTTCCATGGATGCATATATGCCTCTGTACAAATTCGCACAAACTGTAATTGATATTGCAATATTGAGCTCTTCCAGTTCTCGCTGTTGGATCTGATTATGTGGAGACCTACACATCTAAACCAGAACCAAGTAATACCAACAGAAATGCCTTGGTAAAAACTGTGTTGTCACTAAAATAACTAATCAGGAAACATTAATTACATATAACTTTTATGTTTCAAGAGGTTAGCGTAACGCACTGCAAATTATAAATGAACATGAAAGCATAACAGCCTCGTATTTGAACTCACTGCTAACATCGAAGAACATGTTCCATGATATATGTATTTGTCATTGTAAAAAGAACTGATGAATGTTAAACTAGGATCATGGAGGAAGGCCTTGTGCGATAAGAGCAAATTAGTAAACAAAGTATGTGTAATGCACTTTCAACAAAAAAAAAAAAAGAAACAAAAAAAGGTCCATAATCAGGCTCAACAAACAATCAATTTTACAGTATGATCGAATCTTGAATTTGTTATACAAAAGAAATAGAAAAATGCTTCTATGATGTTATTTAAAGAACACATTCCTCGGCAACTTAAGAAAAAAATCTTATATAATGGCAGAAAGGCCCTAAATTTTTTATATGGTTCAAATCATTGAGGAATCAATAGGTGCAAACGTATGGGTGCCAGAAATGAGAACTTCCAGGTGAAGGTGTAGTAAAAATACAGGAATAGAATGAGACACGAGTACAATACCAGTACTGCAGTTGCACCAATTGACAAAAAAATGAAAGAACTGATTAAGAAGCTATAGTCATACAATGAACATACAGGGCCTTAATAAAGAGAAGAATTTGAATTTGTGTTTAAGGATTTATAATATGAAAGCTGCATGTAGAAGGATTATAGATGATACAAAGGCAGCCAAGGAGCCACCAAATCAACCACCTAACCAAATTTATTATCAGGTTGGGTCAGGATTGGGTACCACCCAACCCAAAAACTGAAACTATTTAGCTGTTCTTGTCTAAATGGACTAAAACCCCACCCATCCAAAAAAAGAATTGGGTCAGGCCCACATCTTCCAATACAAGCAGGTGAGATTTCATAAGACCCACTGGGTCCATAGACTGAGCATGTTTATGTCAAGACCTACCAGACACTCATTGAATTTGATCATAGTTTCAGTTTGAATAGATCCATTGTTAGATTTTTTGAGTCTCTAAAAAAAATAAAAAAAGAGCTTATGGCCCAAATTTATTGCACAAATTGGCCGGTCATGCCTATCTTTCACCATTTCATAGTTTCTTCAATACTGAGAAGCATTTTGCCTGGTTAAGCTGCAAAATCTGTGAATAGTCAAAAGCAAGGCAATATTTGACTAGCATCAGCTATCCCATATCTTAAACCTGAAAATCGCTTGGTTAAAATATCAAACAATGAAAAATGTCTTGTAATCTAAAATGACGCAAAACATAATTATAAACTCATCAAATTGTATACACACATGAATGCATTCCATTGATACAAATATTGTTTTGACATTAAACTGCCAGAATGATACACTCTAACATCCCAAAAAATATATTATACTTTTAAATGATTTCTCGTTTCTTTTTGACTGAAAATCATATTTCCAATACCAAAATTACAATTGAATTTCTAAACATGCAAAATCTCCTTACCTAGTTTTAACTCCACAAGGCTACATCGTAAAGGCTCAACTTCGAGCAACTTTTAATAACAGACTCACTATTTGATTAAAACAATATGATCCTCTTGAAATGACCTGTATTGCCACCATTCAGTATTCAAATATCTTAATATGCCTCTTTTACCCCACTTAGGCCAGATTCCCAATCACCACAAAACATACTTTCCTATATAGGCCTAACAAGGACAGGCATAGATAAAACCTCCCCAACCAACTTTAAGGAAAGACATTTAAAAGTTTCAAAACTCCAGTGCCATCCTGATCATAAGGTTTCTTTCCATCATGTCCTCAAAAATACTTTCATATTCAATTTTCGGACATCTCAAGTCCAACCACCTAACTCTCTTGCACATGCTTATTGGTAAAACTCTCCTACCATTACAAAATTCATTTTACGATTGCCAAGGTTAAAATTTCCAAAGAAGGATTTCTGGTCATAGTTTATATGGTTTTACAACAAAGTGATATAATTATTTTTCTTCCTTAAAAAAAAAATATTTGACACTGGAATCAATGATTTTTTTTTTTTTGGGTGGGGGAGGGGGGTGGTTAGGGAATATAATCATGTCACAAATGTACTGTTTTGCATATCCAAAACACTGTTTTCCATACCTCGGCAATAATGTCTTGTTTACAGCTCCAATTTCTTTTGAATTTGGCACTAAAGCTTTCCAACTTCAAGATTAATTACCTTGGCAGGAGGAAACCACCAAAGCAATATCTGGCTTCCACCACCCTCGCACGTTCCAAAGCTCAAATAACTTGCCAATCATTGAAAACATAAGCCAGAACCTTAGCTTCCTAGATCTCTGTTGATAGCACATGCGGATCGAATTGATTGCATAGAGTCCCTAAGAGACCAAGTCTAAGTTCAAGAAAAATGTCAACATAAGCTTTTAAGCTGGTCCTTTATTTTTTGTTACCTAATAATTTGATTCAAGAAGAACAAGAATGGCATCAAATATGTTGATACCAGAGAAAGCAAAAATATATTGCTTTCAGCTTGCTGTTTTACCAGCCTTTGATAATCACAAGTAGCAGCCCTTCGCTGCTGACAGGAATTTTTACGGCCTGTTTAGTATTTTTATTGTTTTTGTGCTTTTATTTCCTTACAAGCGACATAGTGCATGGAGATTGATGTTGGAGATAGCATTTGCACAGAGCTGCTGCCAGTCCTTGCTTTTACTTTCGCTTTTTCCCTTCAAGGAACAAATCTTTTGCTGCCAACAGCTCTAATGGTTTTACAAACAATTTAAACAACAAAAGGGTTTCATCAACTTTCATCTTACATACCTGCTCAGCCTTGTTGGTATTTCTTGGATTTTTGAAAACAAAAACAGAAAACAGAAGCAATACCAAATGGGCCCTTAAAGAACTTTCAACTTGAGGGGCTTCATTCGCTCTCAAGAACCTTGATATCTGTCATCACAATCTATGGTAGCCCATAGTTTTCTGTGTTCGAAAACAATGGTGGAATATTTACAAGTAACATATAAGCCAGCCCAGCCATCATATGCACCATTATTTCACTCAGAAAATTAGCACTAAAGCCACCAGATAATCATTACCAAGCACTAAGTCAGAGTACCTCTTTGCAAGTGATATCCTATAAACGGTGGCATCAATTACAAGCAAACAAGCAGGTTCCACGGTGATACCAAGTAGCAAAAAGAAAGTCTTCTATATTCCTTCAAGCAGGTAAGCAAAAGTGAAAGCCAAAATAACACCAATCCAACACACCACTTCTCCTCCCAAGTAACCTTAACGAATAGGGCTCCTTTCTTTGAATCTAGGCCAAATCCATAACAAAAGGCTATTCAACTCATCCAAATTCTAATCCCCAGTGTTCTTTTACTGATTTACATGGTTGCCAAGTTGATAGCCTGCAAACTTACATCTCCACAATTTCTCTCCCTTGAAAGACTAACATGGAAGTCAAAGCCCTAAAAATCAACATATAAGAAATAATGACTTTCCAATCAAGAACAAATCTCACTCCTCAACCAGGAAACTTTTGATCTTCGTTTACACCATCAAGACCAAATATTTCATGTTGATCCTAACAGATGACCAAATAGCACAAAGGGATTCATCCGAGAATTATAGGCCCCAAGGGAAATCATTATTCATATCCTAAAATAAGAACTGTTATTCAAGCTGGGAACTTAAAACCTTATACAGTTTATAATGTATATAATCCATATTAATCAACTAGCCAGCTTGTAATAGCAACACTTTACCATCATCATCATATTGCAAGTGAGTGTATATCATCACCATATTACAAGTGAGTGTATATTACATGATATAACAGATATTCCTGCATCAGTCCATCTTTGCTTCTTGGCATGTCTTACCATACTCCTTGAACCAAGATTAAAAAACAAAGTGGTGGAATTGGATCTCCTTATTTCATACTTAAGAACGCTTACGAAGTAGTGATAAACAATACAACCACCCTAATTCAGCTGACTTAAATCACCAAAAGCATTTGAATCTAATTTACAAAGAAATGATGGTTCCTTGAGGATAAGCTTCTAAATTGAATCTAATTCATATGTGCTATGTTAATTCAGATGAAAAAAATGATGACATCAGACTTGAGTGGCATCATTATGATTAAAAGAAATCTAAAACAACCTTCAAACATCCCTTTTTCTTTTAAAAAAAAATTACAAGTTATCACAAAACCTCAAATAACCAAAGAGCACAAGCACTTCTCTGCTGCATTATAGACTGAGAACAACAATCATTACTCCCATAGAATGTCTAGCAAGCTTAGTCTGGTAAACTAATTTTGAAATATTTACAGTTAACTCCATCCGATGTTTATCTCTATATCCAATCTCTCTCTGAATAATGACATATAAATTTAACTAATATTTCAGGGCTAACCACAAGTACAATAAGACCCATGTATACAGATTGAGGATTAAAAACCCCAGAAAATATAAAATATAAATGATATAGAACCTGCATATCTTCTTTCATAGAAACAATAATTAAAACACAATGCAGATAAGCCCTTCTTATGGAATTAATAATTTTCAATATGATCAGACTAAGGCAAACAAGTCCATAAAACACATGAACAAACAAAACAAAATTGTCACTATTAAATGAACCTATCACCGCTTATATATACAAATATACAGGTATAAGTGCACCAATCATATTGTATTTACATATTAATTCTTAGAGAAAACTTTTTCACATAGACAGTCTCAATGGAGGTTTTTTCAGGATACAATGCTCAAAAACTGTCAAATACTAGAGATAGCAGCTTGCTCCCAAATTCTTGATTTACACTCACTGATAACATGAAAAAGAAAAGGATCCATCACATTAACAAATCACCGGATGGAAAAGAGAGAAAATAAAGCAAAAACCTTAGCAAAATAAGGAATTTCAAATCAACTAAAATATTAAGTGTTTTGTCAAAAAAAAAACAGCTATTTTAAAAAAAGAAAGACTTCTTATTCACAAACAAATTGTTTGAAAAACTACAAACTTTGCTTAACCTTCTCTTGGTCCCAAAAAAATCTTCGAGATATCAATTCCCATGCGTAAAATGCAAAACATGTAGCGATGCTTCAATTGAATATAAAAATTCCTGCCCCTAAAGTGTGCACAGATGGTCTTCTTTAAGGCAGGTGGAACCATCCTGAACCGCCCTGTTCAGGATGTGTCGAACCGTATTGACGATGGACTAGGACGGTTCTAGCATTCAAAATGAGCCATCGGTAAGGAGGGGAGGGAGAATGAAAGAGAGAAAAAGAGAAAAGGGGCAAAGGGAAGGAGAGGGAGAGAGAGCCTCTGGAGACTATCGGAGGCTCGCCGAGGCCACTAAAGGGTCAAAGGAGGTCCGGCAAGAAAGGGGAGGGCGAAGGAAAGAGAAGGAAGAAAAGAGAGAATTGAGAGGGGAAAAAAGAGAGAGAATTGAGAGGGAAGGAGAGGGGAGGGGGAAAGGGTGAGAGAGCCTTCCGAGGCCCATCAAGGCCACTAGAAGGCTAAGGCATTTGATCAAAATAGTGGTGAACACTCCTATTTCATCTTCATCTTTTTTTTTTCGCGATATCAAGTGAAGTCAACAAAGTCATTGCCGACTTCACTTAAAAGTCAATTCTTTTTATTTTGCCCATATCAGTGAAGTCGGCAACACCATTGCTAACTTCACCCAACATCGTGAAAAAAAAATAATAACAAAATAGGGGCGTCCACCCCTATTTTGATTGACCCCTCCGACCCTCCAATGGCCTTGACAGGCCTCCAGAGTCTCTCTCCCTCCCCCCTCTCCCCTCTCCTTCCCTCCCCTCTCTCTCTTTTCCTCTCTTTCCTTCTTCCTCCCCCCTACTCGCCAACCCTCCAACAAGCACAACGGCCCTTTGAAGGCTCCCTCTCCCTCTCCCTCTCCTCCCCCCCCCTTTTTCCTTTATTTCTTTCTCCCTCCTCCCCGTTGTGTCCGTTTGAGACCGATATGGAACAATATAGGAGCATATTGAACCATACCACCGGCTGACCGGTCCGGACTCCGTTATCGGTACAGCGAACCTCTTCTTCATTACTTCCATATGAAAGAATAATGTTAGCAATACTTGCATCCCACTTGAAGAATCCATGTTAACACATATAATACATTAGAAAAGAAACAAACACTATACCATTCAAATTCTTGGAATGTAGACTTAAAAGTTTGGTGGAGTTGCAACTTATAAAATACTTGTGACCATGTTTTACAATCTATGGATGACTAGTATATTCCCATGTCATCTTTTTAAGATGCATGGGAGCATACACCTCCCCTTGTGTACTTGTACACTTAAAAGAAGTCATAGCCAGAAACTAGAATGACATTATGAATAAATCAATCACTAGTAAGTTGGCAGTTACAAAAAAAAAAAAAAAGGAAGCATTCACAAAAAAACATAAAAATAGCACATCCTTTACATGCTTTTCAAAAATATTATCATACGTATAACTTAATTAGCGTTGTTTCATTTGTCCATTTCCTCTTATCTTATTTTTATCCTCTTTTCAAGCAGACATTTTGATATGAATCTGAATCTGCATCTGAATACCATGTCCATGCAGCACTGTCTCAGGGAGTTACGAAGCAAGCAATCACTATTTCTACTGGACATTCCTTATCTATTTAGTAACTAGTGCCTTTGAAGCTTGTTCTCATAAAATATTACTTCACCATGTTGTGATCTTAAATTATTATTAAGTTGAGATCTTCTGCAGACTTAACCATGTTGTGACCTTAAACTATTAAGCTTTAGATGGGAAGAATGCAATCTTTGCATAGTTCCAAAGTACTCAATAATAAATTACCTTATATCCAAGTTCATTGAATACTAATAGGCGAGGACAAATATTTTTATCATTCACCAATATAAATAATGTAAAAATGATAGCAACATGCAGCAATGAAAAGTTTGCATATCGAGCTAACTTGGAGAAAGTGTAAACTGTCAAGAACTAACAAATATTCCCCATTCCCCAGAGCTAAACATAATAAATTGCTTTATTTTGAACAAAGCAATAATACCTTCATTTTACTTTGAAGCATGTGGGCAATCAATAATAAGGGCCTATTCTTTGGTAGGTAAATATCATGGAAAAGTTGATCAACCTTCCCATTGACCAACTTACCCATGTTCTTATGCTTCTCTTGATGGGTAAGTTATTGTCCTATGAATAGCATTTACTCATGAGGGGTAAGTCTCACCTAGGAGGTGGGTAAATCATTTTTCCATCAACCGATAGAAGAACCTTTTCATTTTATTCCTAAAATACTCCTAACCCTAATAATATAATATAATATAATACTATTGTAATATATATATATATATATATATATATAATGAAAAATATGGATAAATCATGACAACTTACTTGGAAAAGTAATAATACAAAAGAACATGGCTAACAGATTTCAGAGTCATTTTCGAATGCATGAACAATATGGATAAATTATTTTTCCATCTAAATGTTGTCCGAAAAATACCTACCTACGAAAATACAAATTCCCATATAAGTTTTTTTACCCCCGGGCCATCAAAGTTAGCCCACAAAGTTGACAAAGAAGAATGATGTTGAACTTAATGTTTATAATCTAGAAGTAAAAGGCCATTCAAAGAATGATATTGCGAATGAAGGTCAACATCAGCTTGAGAGCATGTCATAGAACTTTTCTAAATTATGATGGATCCCACATGACACAAAACTTCCCAGTTACTACTATCAAATTATGGTGTAGAAGGTAAAAAGCGGTTAATAATGCTTTCTCACTATGGAATATAAAATAAGAAAACCATTTTGATAACTAGAAAATGATAGAAAGAAGATTCAAAAATGTAGAAAATGACAAGAAAAGGTAACTCGAGAATTGCCACAGATAAAAGAATGAAACTAGGCAGCATGTCTGAGACACTAAACTTCAGAGCCCGAGTAAATAGAAATTCCATACTATTTGTTTCTGATAAATATCTTTCTGAATGACAATTTCTGCTCAAGAAATTTAAAACAATTAATAAATCGAATTATGAATAGAAAGAAAAAGAAAAATAAAGACCCTGAATCGCAATAAAAGACCACCAAAGTTTACCAGAACTTGAACTCAGGTAGGCGGCGAATGAAGGGTTTGAACTCATCCGAACCCCTCGTAGGAAGCGCAGGCCCATCTGAAACTTCCAGCTCCGGATCCACCATCGGGGACAGAAACCCAATCAGGAGATTCAGCAAATAGATCCCAAGACCGTACGTAACAATGTAAAACCCCTGCACATAATAAACACGGAGGCAATAGATCACAGCAACTCCCAGCGTTCCGAGCCATCTCCCGAGCGTATGGGGAGTGGATCGGTCCAAATAATACTGAAAAGCCCTGGAAAAATCGTTTCTCCATTTCGCCAGCGGCACGGAAGCGGCGGCACCATCGCCTGAAGATCCCTCCATGAAAACTAGAGCCTAGCTGTACACATAAAAATACCGCCGTGCAAAGATTTCAGTGCAGATCTGGGAATTTGGATTCAAATAAGGCATCTCGAAAAAAATCTATGAAACCGAGAAAGAAGGTGAGATCGCGTGATAATCAGGGTTCTTGCTCCGGAAAGAGAGAGTGATTAACGGAAGCTTACCACGAAGGTTAGGGTTTTCAGGAAGAATTGGACGCGAAGCGAATCAACCACCAGTAGCTCGAATGGAGAGACCTCCCAGCTCCTTCCACGTATCAAGAATCCAAGGAGGCAGATCTGGCAAACAAGCCCTAGAATCCCGCAAGAAGCGCCGGGATTCGAGCAGAGAAGGAGATTAGGATTCGATCCGCAAGCAAATACTGGGAACGCGAAGGACAGGCGATCCAGGGGCGGAGAGATCCGTCGGCGGCCGGCGAGATTAGGGTTCGAGGAGAGCCGGAAATACGCCCCGGGAGAAGCGAACTAGGGTTAGGGATAGGCTTACGCTTTCACCATGATGGCATCGGATGAGGAGAGGAAGCGGGGTAGAAGAAAATGGAATAGGTTTGAAGGGCCTCTTGCTTCTAATTCAATATATATATATCGTTAGAAGAAGACGGACGCAACGAGAGCCACAGAGAAGGGAGGAGCCAAATTCCATCCCCTTCAATAGTCTCCGCCGACCGAATCTCGGCGAGATACCGTATTCATGGCGAGTCCAACTCGCTGACTCGGACGTGCTGGGCGAGTTGCGTGAATCGGACTATTTGCTTTGTCGGTTGCAACTAAGGCTGCAGATGGGTCGAATTGATCCATGGTCCACTCCGATCCGATCCGATTAGATCCGATCCAAACTCATTTAAAAGACTCATAGAGCCGGGTCGGGTTAAAAAATTGAACCCATTTCTTTTTTCGGATCGGATCTGGATTTTCTGAATTTGGATCCGATCTGACCCATGAAGATTTTTGGGTTAATTTGGATCTTAAGATATATGATCCGATTCGATTCGATCCGAATCCAAACATAGGACTCGAACTCAGTTAGAATGACTCACCCAAATAGGGATTTGGACTTGGACCAAAATTTTTCAAATCCTTCGGTCTTCCCCATTCGATTCCCAAACTAAAAATCTTCAAAACTAAAATTTTTTTAAACCCTTTAATTTTTTTATTCTGACCGTTGTAACATCTATAACAATCCGATGAAGAAAGATTGGATGGATTCTTGATAATTTGAATGAAGAACATCTCGATTATTTTTTCTGGCTTCTTGCTGGGCTCAATTTTTTAAACCTTTTGATTTATGTTTATTGTGCAATGAGATACAAAAGCAAGAGGACTTCTTGAATTCCAATTTGTTTTGTTGACTTTAAGAAATTTCAGAGCATGCTCTAATGTGCACAGATATTGTATCATCCACAATATATGGAATCTCATTTTTAATCATGTACAAGTATTCCTCTTGTATGATGTTTTAGATTGGAACAATTATATCACTATATAAAATTTATGTTTTATTTTTATTATTATTTTTTTTTTGTATGGACTTCTGGAATCTTGACTTTTCTAAAAAATCACTTATTTTCCTTTGCTATCCAATACAATTAATTATTAAAAATTATAGTTGGAGGATTAGAGGGAAAAAAATAAAAAAGAGGCCTTTCTTAGTTGTCATCTAGCATTAGTATTCACTGATAGTAGGTTTCAAATAAATTAAACTCATGACGTGATCCGATTCGAATCGGGTCTGAACCAGGCCCGCATTTCATGGATTGGGGTCGGGTTATATATGGATCCAATCGATCCGAATGATCCAATGGGTCAATAAATTTGGCCATGGACATGATCCGACCCTACTCGATTTTTTATCGGGATGGATATGGATCCAATATCAAGATCCGATCAAAAAATCGGGTCAGATCGGGATCACTCAGGACCCGATCCGACCCGACCCATTTGCAGGCCTAGTTTCAACCCGGGGAAGACAATAGTTCGCCCGAAAAATTCTTTGTGCACCGCATGCGGTGCGGAACGCAAGCATCAAGTATGGTGATTGGCTCACGCATGGGATCGGGCAGTGGTATGGGAATTTTTTTTTTGTTTGGCTCTGCACGTGAGCCATCACCGGATGCGATGCACAAAGAATTTTTCTAGTTCACCCTAGCACAGCCTTGGGCTTGTCTAGCGAAGAAGTTTATCACGAGAGCCCACTAGGCCTGTTGGGTTGGTGAAATATGTATCCCGAATTTGAACTCAAGATTAAGCATTCAGCAACTATTTTAAATATTTAATGAATTACAAGTTGTTTCTATCAAGATAGATCGTCGTCGTTTAACCGACTATCCCTCATTCTTGCCTTCCTATCAACTAAATGCACGACGATTATCTCTCTTCCTTATCTATTCACTGACTAAGTGTATTATGTTACAAATTGAGGCGACTTAAATGACGGGATATGACTTAGTCGGCATTTGACCAACTTGGTTCGACAGATAATCAACATCTAACCGACAATGTTTGACATATAGTTAACACCTGATCGATGAATTCCTCGATGTTACACTGACTACCTTAATCCCATAGATCTGGAGAACAAACGATGGTTATCCGACATGAGTATTAACTATCTACAGTCGTGGGGCGTAATAATCACCTAGGAGCGGCCCATTACTCAACTTTAATGGTAGTTAATGAGGTAACATTCAGTAAATGCCATAACTCTCACATCCTGAATATTCAGGGATAGGAGTTACATAGCAATGACGTTCTCTAGCCTGTAAATAGCAGTAAGCAAAGGGGGACCTGGTAAGCATTACTAATCAGAAGCTTTTGAGATCTCACTTTTGGTTCATGATTGTTATCTTTCTTCGACTAACTTAAGCATCGAAGAGTCCCCCACCGAATAACTTCTGGCTAGAGGACTTCATTTTGTAGGTTTCCTGCTGTCCAGCTCCTAGGTGCAGCAACTCGGCTCACCGCCGACCATTTCACCAAAGATTGGTAGCAATAGTTTGGCACGTCGGGTAGGAGAAGAAAAAATATTTTTCCACAAGAACTACTATGGCCAAGACAAGAGTACAGAATGCTTCCATCAGTTTCGCTTGATGCTCATCACGCTGTGATGCACTTCCGACAACCCTCACGAAGCCCAATGCTTTATGACTGGTGGTCACTGCGGACCAACAACAATTTACTACTATGGTGCAGTAAGTGAAGATGTTGACGGAGGCTGTCCATAGTCTCCAGCAGACTGCAGAGCAGCAGCAGCAGCAACGGTGGCCGAAGGAACCGACGCCACGGGATGTGCCATCCAGGCACAGTCGTCGGCCCCATTCTCCATTTCGCCACTCGACTCGACATTCTCAGCTGATGAGTTATTGACCCATCCGACACTCACCACGCCCTGACTCCCAGCATGCTCCACATGCCAATTTTGGAGATTGTCGGTCTTCTTCCCCTCGACGAGTCTCGCAAAAGGAGAAGAGACCATGGTCTCCATCAAGTTCTTCTAGGGAAGGCTCTACTCCAAGATATTCTCAACATCCTGATGAGTTTTAGAGATGGTTGGATGAATACGACCGTAAACTGAGGGAGCTTGACCATCGACTGGACTAGCTCTAAATAAATAATCAAAATTCTACCAGCGAACTCAGCATTAATACTCATTTGCCTTTCTCCCAACAAATTCTAGACAAATCAATTCTCAGTTAGTTCAAGATGTCGCAGATCGAGTTGTACGATGATTCCACCAACTCACTCGACCATCATGAGAGCTACAAGGCTCTTATGCTTCTCCAGGGGGATGACTGACGCCCTCCTCTATGTTGTCTTTCTGGTTACTCTCTGGAAGACTGCTCGAGACTGGTACTTTAGGCTTCAACCGGAGAGTATCCATTCGTTTGAGCAGTTCAAATAACTTTTCATGGTGCACTTTAGGACTAGTAGAAGGATGCCACAAATCTCTGATAGCCTTTTCTTCGTCAAGTAGAAGGATGGAAAATCTCTACGAGATTTTGTGGCGCATTTCAATACCATCACCTTAGAGGTTCAGGACTTTAATGAAACAATGGCCATCTCGGCCATGAAGAGAGGGTTGTGAAGCTCCAGATTCATCTATTCTCTGGACAAAATACTTCTCCAGATTTATGCCGAACTCCTTGAGCATGCATAAAATTATATTCATGTTGAGAAAGGTGCAACTGACTGACGTCAGTCCAAAGATAAGGGTCAGAAGAAGATGAAGAAGGAAAGAACCTTCATGGGATCCAGCAGAATCCATGTTGCTGAAGTTCTTGGACTTCGGACTTGATCGGGATGGTGGAGCCTTCCGATCAAGCTTGATTAGACGGGGAGGTAGAAGGAGAGAGTTACTTTCGACGACCCTAGCCGATGAAGTTACGATCGACATCTCACAACAGAAAGCATGACTGTCAGTTTCATCATGACCATGGTCTCGATATTGAACAATACATCCAGTTGAAGGATGAGATACAAGCTTTGATTAGGTGGAGATATCTCGAAAAATACCTGCGAGATCGATTTGTGTAGTTGCCTGTTGATCCTCAACTACAGCCGCATCCCAAAGAAAAAACTTACGCCCAACTGACGGCTGGCATGAGCAACATGATCTCGATGGGATCGAGACTACGGAGGGCAGACAACTTGAAAAACTCTTCAAAATATCAGCGGGGAAGCGATGATATCATTTTTTTCGAGGAAGATCTACGAGGAGTCCAAACTCCTCATAATGATGATGTTGTCATATTTATGACAATAGCTAACTACGATGTAAAATGATGCCTTGTTGATAATAGAAACTCCATTGATGTGTTATTCTATGATTTTTTTTTCGAATATGACTTTCTACTAACCAACTAAAATCGATCAACATACCTTTAATCACATTTACTGGTGACTCAATCAAAGTAGAAGAAGAGATAAAACTCCCCATCACCATTGGACAACAATCTCGATAATCGATTGTGTGACTTAACTTTCTCGTAGTTCGAGTTTCTTCAGCCTACAATATCATATTGAGATGATCTGGACTGAATACGCTTTGAGCGATTGTTTCAACATATCATTTGCTCGTACGCTTCTCGATGAGGAATGGGACTGATGAAATGAGAGGAGATTAACCGTTGGCCCAGTAATATTACTTAATCATGATCAAAGGAAGTCAACTGAAGCTCTTCCCATCGACAGAATGGATCAAAGAGAAGAAGAAAGTCGGGGAGAACCTGCAGAGCAACTCATTTTAGTATCCCTTAACGGCGAAGACCCGACTAAAACCATCCAAGTTGGATCTTCGTTAATTGACAATCTACGAGAAAAGCTTGTCACTTTTCTAAGGAAGAATACTGATATTTTTGCTTGGTCTGTATCTGACATATCGGACATCCCCTCTGATGTGATTGTCCACTGACTAAATATCGATGCCAAGCACAAATCGGTAAGATAAAAGAAAAAAGTTTCACTCTCGAGCGATAGAGGGCCATCAATGAAGAATTCGACAAGTTGCTGGCAGCCGACTTCATTTGTGAGGCGACCTACCTTGATTGGCTCACGAACGTCATGATGGTCAAGAAAGTTAATTGCAAGTGGAGGATATGCATCGACTACATCAACCTAAATAAAACTTATCCGAAAGATAGCTTTTCATTCCTTCGAATTGATCAACTGATCGATGCTACCTCGGGCCATCAGCTGCTGAGTTTATGGATGCTTTTTCGGATACAATCAAATCCGGATGGCATCCGAGCATGAGGAGAAGATGGTGTTTATTATCGATAAAGGATTGTACTATTACAAAGTCATGTCTTTCGATCTCAAAAATACTGGGACTATATATCAAAAGCTGATTATAAAATTTTCAAGAATCAAATCGATCACAATATGGAGGTCTATATCGATGGCATGCTTGTAAAGAGCAATGAAGCTTTTCTCCATATTGACGACCTAACGAAAGCTTTCGATGCCTTGAGGAGACATCAAATGAAGTTGAATCCGACTAAGTGCACCTTTGGGGTTACCTCGATGAGGTTTCTTGGATTCATGGTGACAAGATGAGGCATCTAGGCTAACCCTGAGAAGATTAAGGCTGTTCTCGATATGAAGCCCCTAACTTCTCGATGGGATATTCAAAAATAGGTGGGATGCATTACGTCCCCCAATCGATTTATTTTTAAGTCAGTAGAGCGATACATCGCTTTCTTCAAAATCCTCAAGCAGATGAAAGACTTCATCTGGATGAAAAATATCAGAAGACTTTTGATGACTTGAAACTATATCTAAGTTCTCCTCCACTTTTGATAAAGCCAAATACAGGTGGGGAGCTATATATGTATTTGGCTATAACTTTTGAAGCTATCAGTTCGGTGCTAGTCTGAGAAGAAAATAAGATATAGAAACTCATCTACTATATAGGTTGGATCCTACATGGATTGAAAATAAGATATTTTCAGATTGAAAAAGTCATCTTCGCTATTATCATGACTATTCGACGATTGCACCCCTACTTTCAAGTCCATTCGGTAAAAATTTTAACTGATCTTCTCTGGAGAATATTACTCCAATGATCAGATACTTTGGGGAGAATGGCCCAATGGGCGATCAAACTCACTGAGTTTGATCTTTCTTATATCCCATGATATTCGATGAAGGCTCAAATACTTATTGACTTTGTTGTCGAATGCACGCCAACCAATGACAGTCAAATCAAAGAGCAATCTCAAGAGGAGACTTTAGAGCTAGCATGGATTCTACATGTGGATGGAGCTCAAATGCCTAAGGTTGTGGAGCAGGTCTCATGTTAACCAACATCGATAGGATGGTGATCGAGTATGCTCTTCGATTCACCTTCAAAACTTTCAATAATCAAGTCGAGTACGAAGCTCTGATAGCGGGATTGAAGATAGCTAGAGATCTTAGTATAAAATGACTAAAGGTGTTCACCGATTCTCAGCTGTTGTCGGATAGTCCTGAGGACAATATGAGGTTAGAGATCCTGTCCTACTCAGGTATCTTCAAAAGTTTTAGATCTCTTCAAGTAAATTTTGAATATTTTGAGATCTTCCATATCTCTCGCTTGAAAAATATTTGAGCTAATTTCTTGTCTCTACTCGTGACCTCCGGATGCGGTGAGTTGGAAAAAATCTTCATCAAGCATCTAGAGTATCCAAGTATTGACGTCGAAGAGGAAGTACACTAAGTTTAAGTCGGTCATGAATCGAATTGGATCGATTCATATGTCGAATTCTTAACTGATAGAACCTTACCAGCTGATCATATCGAAGCACGTTAGATAAAGCGATTGGTGGCCCAATATGTGTTAATCGACGATCAACTCTATCGACGATCGATGTCTTTGTCCCTATTCAAGTGTCTACGTCCTTCCGAAGCCGACTATACTCTTCGAGAGGTACACAAAGGCATTTGTGATAACCACTTGGAAGGCAAGTGGTTATCCTATAAAATCCTTTGGTAAGAAAATTATTGATCGACTATACAAAAAGATGCTGCCGACTTAGTGCAGAAGTATGACCAATACTAAAGCTTCACCAACATCTAAAGACTTTCGTCAAGTCATCTCACAACTATCTCGGCACCTTGGCCATTTGATCAATGGAGAGTCGATATACTCAGTCCTTTTTCACCTGCCAATGGATAAAAAATATTTATCATCATGGCAATCGACTACTTCACAAAGTGAATGAAAATTGAACCACTGACGCAAATAATGAAAAAAAGACTATCGATTTTTTATGAAAATCAATCATCTGTCGATTTAATCTATCCCGAATAATCATCACCGATAATGATCGATAATTCAATAATGCCAATAAGAGTTCTGTGTGAAATATCGTATTATTCATAAATTCGCATCGATTGGACATCTATAATCTAATAGAGAAGTAGAGGTGACCAATAAGATAATATTATAAGATTTGAAAATAAGATTAGGTCAAGCTAAAAAAAATCGGGTCGACGAACTCTATAGTATCCTATGGTCTTACCAAACTACTCGAATTTCAATCAATTTTTTTTTTTTCAAATTGACATTCGAGACAGAAGCGTGATCTCGATAGAAATTGACCTACCTTTAACTCAGGTAGAACATTACGATGAATCAACCAACTCAAACAAACGATGAGCCGATTTAGACTTGCTCGACAAAACTCAGAGACAAGCTCAACTAAGGATGACATCCTATCAACAAAGGATAGTCCGATACTATAATTTTTGAATTAAGCCCAAGATCTTTCGAGTAGGAGACCTTATCCTTAGAGAGCCAAAGTTTTTAAATCGATCGAGCAAAAAAAACTATCTCCAAATTGGAAGGGCCCCTACAAAATTTTAGTAATTCTATGACTAGGGGCATACAAAATTGAGAACTTGGATGGCACAAAAATTCTTTGGACGTGAAACGTCGAGAATCTATAGATATATTGTTAGTAAGATTATCTGATATATTTAAGATTTTCTTTCTCACAATTCTGTGCCGACTAGTTCAAATACTCGATAACTTACTGAATAAAATGGTCGATTGACATCCAGTCATATACTTGCATCGTCGGCTAGTATCCGATAAAACATTATTCGGCTAACATCGATTAACAGAAAAGCAAAATAAAAAGCTAACATTCGATTAGCTAAGGTAGTTAGTCAACTTTCACTCGACTAATTAAGGATCGAATGGTCCGAAATAGATTAGAGAAATTCTCTCTAACCAACTATGTCTTAATTTGACGGAATGATCTACGACTATATTCTGATTCGATGGAATGATTAACGACTATGTTTTGATTCGACGGAATGATTTACCACTATGTTTTGAATCTGACGGGATGTTCTACAAAAATTGACTACTTGACTTAGAAAGTTTTTAACTTTATCTTCTCGATTATGAATTTGCAACTTCCTACCGACTATCTTTCTTAGTCCTACCAACTATCTTACTTAGTCATTTCACAGAGACAAGTGAGTAAAGATAGAAGATTTGCAAACATATACAAGTCAGAATTGAAAAACAAAAGGAGATCTTTTTATTACAGAAAAGAGTTCGGTACATAGCTAAGGAGCAAAAATAAAAATACAGAACAAAAGACAAAAGATTTAAGGAGTTGGAGGATGGCCTTCTGCATCGCTTGCTTCCTCATTGCTCTCCGAGCCTTCTTTTCTAAGAGAATTCTCCAGTTGCAGTGTGCTCAAGTCCAATTTGGGCTACAGACGATCGATGGCCTTCTTACAGTCCTCGAACCCAAGTCGGTAGACAACCGCGGAGCCTTTGACGACCTCATCCTCATACTCTTGAGACTCCCGAAACTCGGCCAGTGCCCGAGAAGCTACTTCCTGGGCCCAAGTCTCTACCATCGATAATTTTTTCTTCAGCTCCTAGGCGGCCTTTTCAGCCTCCTGCCTTTCGCCTCTCTCCTCATTAAGGACAGCTTCCGCGAACTCCATTTTCTTTTAGAAGTCGATCCTCAGCATATCCGACTCATCCTTATTTTTCTTCAGCTAGAACTCCAAGCTGGCAGCCTTGTCCCGATAAGGTGCCAATTCGATCTCCAGCAGAGGAATCTTTTTCTGATACTTCTTCTCCCACTCTTCAGCAGCTTGGAGAAGTTCCTCGATGACTTCAACTCAAGCATTTACAGTCTGGGTCTTATCTTCAAACTAAGAGTTGAGTCATCCAAAGATGGTTAACCCCTCATACAAAATCATAGTGTCGTGTGCCAACTGCAAAAAGAAAAAAATTTCTTAAGTCATCTACTCGGCAGATGCAACTATTCGGCAAAAGAAATGCTGATTCAATGTAAAGAATAAAAGACAGAAGACTTACCAACATCAACAATGCGTAGGAGCTCGAGATGATCTCCACGATTGGGTGGGCCTTCCTTTCTTCCCAGTCAGTGGGCAGCATCACCATCTTCATCAACTCTCCGACTAGTCAATGGTCGTGGAGCACTCTGTCGGTTGCCTTGATACGCATCCCAACAGTGATGTAGGCCTCTTTGGAAGAGTTCGAGGGGCCATAGTCGGCAGTGAAGGCAAGGGACATTGGAGCTCTTCCTTGATCAGTATCTCCGCGGCCCGTAGCATGGTTACCACCCGACTCGCCTTGGGTCGGCAAGGCCTAGACCACGCTGATAAGCTTGGTCGGGGCCTCAATGATGATGACATCATCATTGATCGAGATGATTGGGATGAGAGGTGGCGGCGAAGATCACACTGATAAGCTTGGTCGGGGCCTCAATGATGATGACGTCATTATCGACCGAGATAATTGGGATGAGAGGTGGTGGCGAAGATCACTCCCACGAAGGTTAGGACGGCGACGGCGGCTGAGTGCTCCTTGACTGTCAAGAGGAGGATCCTTCTCTCAATTTCTTCGATGGACCTCGAGAAGGTCCGTCAGGCCCCAAACTCGACCTCTTCTTGACAGCACGACAGATAGATTCTGTCGAGATCCTCATGCTTACAATTCAAAGACAAAAGAAAAGTTAGTCCACAAGCAAAGAAGAAAATTGACAAAAAAGACTCCAGGGATTCATAAAAGAAATCTACCCAAATGACTAGTTAGGCTTATTCCGACATCATACAACGACTGCTCCTTGAAGAGCTCCCGTTATGGAGGAACTTGGACGCCGAATAAAAGGTCATACTATTCCCGATCTTCCTCTAGGACTACCTCATTTTTACTGGAGGAGAGGTTGGGTGTAGTCCAGACCCATCTAAAACCGTAGGGGTGGTCAGCAGCTACATAAAAGAATTTATTTTTCCATCTGTGGATAGAAGAAGAAAGTCCGATAATAAACTAATGATGATACCGGAGACTGAAGAACCACCATCTTTTTTCTCAAGAATGTTTCTTTAATATAAAAAGAGCACAAAAAAAGAAAATTCGTGGCATAAAATGAAGAAGATGATCAAGAACAACAAAAGAAGACAGTATTCTAATAGAGTCAGGGGTGAGCTGGGCAGAAACTATCTCATAAAAATAAAAAATATTTGTAAAGAAGGGATGAATAGGGAATTGGAGTCCCGAGCGAAAGAACTCTTCATAGACGGCAACATAGCCGTCAGGGGGGTGGACAATCTAACCATCTTCGTCAGATGCCATCAGTCGATATCGATTAGGGATATGATAATGATCCTTTAGTCATTTAATATTAGTTTTAGACAATTCAGAACTCTCATAAAGAGGCTCAGGAAGATTCTCGAAAGTTGGTTGTTCATCCAACTCTTGAGGATCAGGATGATCCTATCGAGAAGAAATGTCTTTAGGATTGTTGGTGCGAGATATCGACCAACATCGAAAAAGGTGAAGATGGCTGAGATCGATACGTTCGGAGGAGAACCTGCAAGAAAAAGCTCTGATCAGAGGCTGCTCTAGTGGAGATCCTTCGATGCTCAAGTCAACATCTCGTTCAATAGAGAGAGGAGTGTGGGAGGCAGAGTGATGGCTTACCTTAGGGTCTCCTTTTTCACCTTCTCTTATAGCCGGAGCCTGGAGGTTGTTAGGTTCTGATTCATAGGCTGTCGGGTCAAGTCTCCTGCTGTCTGTCCATTGTTCAGGTTGTTAGTCATGAGTGTCTACCATGATGCATGGCCACATACTAACGGTCCATTAGGGCATCCTATCTGTCACGTTTCAAAAGTTTGTTGGGATTCCATTAGGGGGTCCTGTCCGCCATGTTCTGGGAGTTTGTTGGGATCCCGTCATATCGTGTGTGGGTGATCTGCATGCCTGAATCGTCGAGATGAGTTCGAGGTTGTGTCGGTGGTGTCAGGTGGGCCATCAGGGACTGTCCGTAGCTAGTCTTCAAGAAAGGAGGACATAAGGTGTGGGATCTGGTTGCCATCGAGGACTACTCGACAAGAAACTTCAACTCAGAAAGGGACACTTCATTGGTCTGCGCTTTAGCAGGCATCCCTGGGAGTCAAATTATAGCAGATTAGACACCTGGGGACCTGCTATGACTCCGGAGAGAATCCATTAAGTTCTGTCAATGGGTCCTTGATGTCCACCTTCTCCTAGATCTAGCCATCTGAGAGTTAGATGTGGGCACTGAGACTGACCATGAGCCGAGCCTGATTCTATGCTCTCCGAGATTGGGCCTGGCCATTCTGGGCCTTGCTCCTCTTCACATTCGTGGGCTGTGTAGATTTTCAGCCAACACATGCCCCTTACTCCCAAATTTGAGCTATGGTCGGGCGATGGGAGTATTGCCTAGTTTTGGCACCGAGGATATGGAGAGTTTGTAGCGGTATTTTCTTTCCTTCCAGCACCTTTTGATTCACCATTGCATCGAGTTCGCTCTACTAAGGATTTTTTCTCTTGGTGGTGCTCTTAAGAGCTACATAGGAGTCACTCTCGTTATTTCCTCCTTTCCTTCAGTGGGTCTTGCTTGGCTGCTCTCTTTCATCTCTCTGGTCAAGGTATATTTAGATCTTTTTTGCTCCCTTGGATTTTGTCCTTATCAATTTCTTTGATGGTGGGGCCCGTTGGTTCGATCAGAGATTGGTCCATCTTTTTGGGAGTAGCTCCCGAGAATCCTATCCAAAAATATGAGGGTTTCAAAGTTGATTCAGCTTCTAGGCCCAATGATATTGATTCTTTGCTAGGGCTGGAAGATCTAAATCAAATTTGGATCTTGTATAGAGTTCTATCGGAGTTCGATCTAGAGCTTTTTGGAACTATGGGTAGGGCAAACAATTTACCACCTGATCGACTGGCTATGTACGAGGAAGCATTTAATGTCGGCTTTCGGCTTTCAGCTTTCTGTTTCTTCCTTCATCCTTGACCTCTTTCATTTTTTTCGTATCTCCCTCTGCACCCTTATCCCAAATTCTTTTCACTTTGTTATCGGGTTCTTGGTTGCTTGTGCCATGGCTAATGCATGACCTTCCATCTTCTTTTTTTGAGCTTTCTTCACCATCAAGAGATACTTGCATGTCAAAGACTAGTGGTACCTTTGAACTCAGAGGGGCATATCTCCTTTGATTAAAGGCACCCCCATCTCTATTTATGCATGGATGGAGCATTTTCTTTTTATTTTTTGGCTGTTGCTCGATAGTTGGGACTTGCCGAACTGGGGTTGACCAAGGGACTTTAAAATACTTAGGGACCTCAAGGTCCCCCCCTTAGGGAAGCTGCTGTCTGAAGAGGCCCTGGTTAATGAAGGACTTAGCTCGATCATCTCTGGGGTTGAGTAGAAAATAGTGGCTTTTTCTTCATTTTCTCCTCACACTTCTAATTTTTGCTATATTATTGCAGACATGGAGCTTGATATCTTAGCAAGGCTGAAGAGGAACGCTCACAAAAGAAGGGCAGCTTCGGCCATTGAGGGTCCCTCAAAGAAAGTGAGCGCCACTAAATTTGGTCGATGAGGAGAACCTGTAGGATAATTTTTTCTAGCTAAGGATGCCGTCGAGGGTGCGACTCTTAATCGACTGAGCATGCCTTATTTGGATAGGGTTCTTACGACCTCCTCTCTGAGTTCCCCTCATGTGGCACCTCCCTCCCTTGCACAAGGGGGAGAGACCTCCATCCTCGTTGATCGGGCCCATTGCACTAGCCTTCATAGAAGGACTGGCCGATGGCGGGACCCAACTATCCAGCATTTTCGAGGGCACCGCTTTTGATGATTGAAAGCTTTTTCGACATTTGATGGAGGGGATACTTATTCCTTCAGAGGAGGGGAGGTTTAGGAGGCAAAGCTTTGTCAGCCTATGGAAGCACGCCATGACGTCCCTCCACGAGGTATTGTGATGATGCTTTAGTTTTCTGGTTCTTCTCTCTTCCTCTTTCTTACATAGTTTCTGGGCAGATATTTCACATTCTTGCCAAGCTGTTGAATCATGTGCACAGAACAGAACAAATTCATGCCCGAGCAGAGGTAGTGAGGCAGAAGTTGGGTGCCTAACGAAGTTGTTGGGTAGATTAGACTTTACTCTCACTCATGAAGAAGAGGAGTTACGGATGGTCGAATCTCGGACCATCGAGGTGGAGGAAAAGATGAGAGTTGCTATGGAGGCCCTGAGAAAGACAGAGACCTCCGAGCAAGAGTTGCAGCAGGAGATAGCCTCGAGGGTAACTGAGGCCAAGAAGAAGGCTGACGAGTGCATCGCGGAAGCCAGACGTTTGACTGTAGAAGTGTTTAAAACCTCTGATGAATTCAAGGACATGAAGATTGCCTTCGAGCAAACATCCTTTAATGCTGGTTAGGAGGTGGGATTCGAGGAATGTTGATGTTTGGTTGTTGCTCAACTGTCCGCGGTGGATCTCTCCTTTTTGGATGGAGATGAGGAAGGGGCAGCACAAGAGCCCATTCCTCCTAAACTCAAGGTCGCGTGAGGATGGTCGGGAGGGGAGCAAACGATCGTCAAGATTTCTTCATCCCCGACCATTGATGCTATCGCCCCGACATTGACTTCCCCAGCGACGCACCTACAGGCCCATCGAAAGCTGCTCTGAGTCTGGTAGCTCCTTCCAGCGAGGTCGGCAGCTAGAATTCTTTATAAATTTGCTTTGCCATTTTGATATTTCTTATGTAAAGAAAATTTTCATTAATGAAATGAGCTCTTGCTCCTTTTTAAAATTGTGCCACTTTTTGCATATTCATCTAGTCTCGACAAGTTGTCGGTAGGAGCAACTTTTCCATCCTTGACGTTAAGCCCTTGTCGGCGTTCGTTGCGGTGTCATTCAGGGCCCACATCGACGAACTAGAGAGAAAAGTGAGAGGTGGAGAAAAAGGGCTTTGAGTTGGAAGAGGGAGCTTATCGAAGTCAGGGAGACACTCAGGGAGGCTTTAGTGGAGGCCAAGCGTCGTCGGGCGGCTATTTGGCCAAGGGACAAGGATCGCGCTGAGGAAAGGAACAAATTGACTACTGAGTGCAGGAGATTATTGAAGATCACCAAGGAGATAAGATGGGATGTAGCCGCTAGGGTCCTCCGATAGTCATCAGCTCCAATGGGTCCAGGAGAGGATTTCGATATGGGAGTCGTCGAAAGTGGCCAAAAAGGATAAGTGGGAGTTAGTAGTATGCATCATGCAACTCAAACGTGAGCTGCATGACACCAGAGAGAAGATTTCAAGCCTTGAGCAAGCCCCAGAGAGGGTCGAGCCCAATATGCAGGTGGGGCCTAGTAATACGGCTACTCCGATATTCATGCCATAGGGGAATCATCCTGCGATGATAGGATTTTTTGCTATAACTGGACCAAGACCAAAGGCTGGTCATCAGTAAATTTTAGCCGAGCCCTCATCGAGAAAAAAATTTGCTTATTCTGATGTGACCTCGTACTGACAGAGAGCTCGGTGATTTTTCTTCTGGAGGTTTTGATGACGAGATCTGGTGCATGTTCGATTATGGCTTCGAGGCTGGCTTCATAAGATGTTGAAATCAAGTTAACATGTTATTCCTCGAGCTTGATCTCCCTGACCTTCCAAGAGACAGCCCTTAGCTTGCGGTGTCCTACGGTCTATCGAGCGGGGTAGTGACCTGAGAGGTCATCTCAGAAGAATTTTGATGAATAATTGGGGTAGAGGTGATCCTCCCATAGTCATTTGCATGCTCTTTTTCTTCTTGTACAGTGATTGTGTCGATATCAAGCTTCTGCACTTGGGTAGTTTGAGGAAATAGTCCTTGACAAATAAGCGATCTTCAGAGTTTCTCTAGATTCATGGTCCCATGCAATTGTTATGGATAACCTGGTGTTTTTGAAATATAGTGCTTCAAAAGTCTTTGTGAAGCGACGGGCCCATTAATTGTCACCTCAGGTATCAGACACAATGGCTGTCACTCCCCCTAATGGAATCGGATTGAGGGAATGCTCCATGCTAATGGATAGCCTCTATGTGGCGACAAATGGGTCTATGAAGAGTTACTCTGAATTAACTTTTTTGGGACTGTAAAAGATGCGCTGTCCATCGCTAGATGGATTGTCGAGGCTTTTTTGGTGATTGGATTCTCGAGAATTAGAGTCTATATAAGAAAACTAATGGCTTTCAGGCATTATCATCCATGCCTTTCTGAAGTGTTTATAATTTTTCACTATCTTAACCACGATGAGGCCTTCCAAGAGAGAAGTGAAGCTGGCTATTAAGGAGAAGCGGCTTGTAGTGAAGAGGAAGGCTGCCCTGCTCAAAAAGGCAAGAAAAAGGGGATCAGGGCAGTCCTTCAAAGCCAGCTCCGGTACGTCATCTCCCACTCCTACCCCTCCAACCCCATCGGATGCAATCCGAACAAGCTTCGGTCGGGAGGGGACGACTGCAGCCTACGGGAGGGGACGACTGCATCCTACAGGAGGGGTTCGCACCTCGAGTGACTCTTTGTGGATTCCGACGGTCATTCAGGATCGATGGGTCGAGAAATTTCGGACCTCGACCACGTTTGAGGAGGAGATCATCGATGTTGCTGTTGCTGCTTTTATCCAGGGCTTTGAGAATTGCAAAGCCCGACTTTGGAAGATGATGCCGCAGCTGGACCTTCATTATCTCCAGTCGGACAATAGCGATGAGGAGTTGTTTGACTCCTCTTCTTCTGATGAGGAGTGAATCCTCGATTTTATACTTGCCTTCTTCCTTCCCTTCTCTTTCTTGTTTCTCTTTTTTTTTTCTTTTTTTTTTTTTTACTATAAAAACCATCATCTTTAATGAGAAAGGCAAGTTTATTTTGAATGCGTATAATAAGTGGTATATTTTTATATTTATTGAAGATATTTTTGATAATTTATGGTGCTAACATCTTCTTAAAAATCTAATTTTATCAATAAATTAAATTTTTTTATAAAAATAAATAATTAAAAAAAATAAAATTAGAGAATATTTATGAAAAATAGATGTTAATTCAATTGAACAATTTAAGCATCAAAATGATAAAAATTTTTAAAAAAATTTAATGCATTTTTTTTTTATTTTTTGGATAAAAATCGAAGCGAAAATGGAGCCAAAATATTCTAAAAAATAATTTTTATAGCCTCCGGTGTATGGTGGACCGACCGCTCCATCCACAAAAAACTTCACCCGATCCACAGGAGCGGCTCAAAGTGAGAGAAGGATTCTGGGTGTGATCTAACGGTTGAAATTCATCCCGACCCAGATCCGACGGTCAGCATCCATTATCGGTTTATAAGAGAGATTTTTGTGTGATCTAATGGCCCAGAAGCGATCCATCAAGCGATCGGATGGCTGAGGATGTTTCCGACTTTGAATAGGATATTTTTTGCACGATCCGACGGCCAAAACTTCATCAAAATCCAGATCGGATGGTTGAGAATGAATTCGACTGAGAGAAGGATTAAAACTGTGGATTTTGATCAGATCTGGGTGGTCCAAGCCTCATCCGACAGCCAAAAATATTTTTAAAGGGATTAATATGATTTCTAAAGATTTTAGGACTCCTTTTTCTATCAAAAAATTATAAAAAATTTATCTATAAATAAAAAATTTGAGAATAAGCTTTGAGAGCAAAAAAAATTAATAGAATATGAGAAAAAAAATAAAATAAAATAATTTTAGGGATCCAAAAAAAAAGGAGAGAAGTCAGTTCATTCTACGGAGTACGACGGAAGATGGAGAGGTCATCAACCATCTTTACGACGAGATTGAACTGATTAGCTTCAGATTTTTATTATAATTTTATTTTTATTTTATTATTTTTTTAAAATTTTTATACTTAAATTCTAATTTTAATTAATATAAAATTTATTTTTTTATACTTTAAATTTTTATCTTTTATTTTTCGTAAGTAGATGCTAGGATCTAGTTAGTAGATCTTAGTATCTGATTTATTTTATACTTTTTAAATTTTTATTATTTATTTTTATTATAAGTGGATGCTAGGATCTAGTTAGTAGATCTTAGTTTCCAATTTTTTTCATATTTTTAATTTTTATTTTTTGACTTAAATTATTTTTTTTTAAATTTTATTTTATTTTTATAAAATTAAAGATTTCAAATCAAAATCTTGCATTCTCTGTGAATTCGACCTGACTCACTACTTTCTATGTATTTTTAATTTTTATTGAAGTCAAAATTTGATTGATAATCATGGTGTTCTAATGACAGCATCGTGATCGTATCAATTTTTGGCACCATTGCTGGAGAAGGTACTAATTTTAATATTTAATATTTTTAATTTTTTTATAAATTTAACTTACTAAATTTTTTATTTTTTTATCTTTATGTAGAAAAAAATTTAAAAATTCAAAAAAAAAGGTAAAAAGCTTCAAATTTTGCTTGATGAGATCAATCCTAACCCTAATCCTAACTATTTTTTTAGTATTAATTATTATTTTTTTAAATTAACCTAAAATTCATCCACATAAACTTAATAAAAATTGCATGACAAAAATAGAAACTTAATTGTTAGAAGCATTCATCATCTTAGATTTACTTTTGATGATCGCTGGAGACAAGATAAGCTTTCAAGTTTGATTAATTTCATGCATCTAATTTAGTTGCATAGTACCTCTTATTTGAAATTGGTTGTGCATATTCATCTCAAATTAATTTAAGGGCAACACCCATAACAAGATAAGATGGAGATTTCATCACCCTTTCTTAGCCCAAAAATAACCAACCAGCATCCTGTATTAGTCCTAATCTAATTAAAATTCAGTAGACGTTGATCCCTAGGATCAATTGAGTTTAGTTTGAGTATTGTGGTAAAGTAAATGCAAAGTAAGTTTGGACTCACCCCTGAAACTGGTGTCTAAGGCAAAAGGTTACAAAGGCTCTGCTTAAGTGAACTCGTGGTTATTTAATTGGTTCCGTTAGCTTACCTGATCAATCCAACTGGTGTCTAAGGCAAGCAACGGGGGGACCCCCATGACCACACCTCTTACCTGGCTAGTTGAAGGAAGTGAGAACAAACCCAATTTGCATTTAGGCTAAGCCATTCTATTTAGGTCTAAAAAATCCGTAGGTGTCTAGGTTTAATTATCTGTTAACTTGATTGCAATTAACACTCAACCATAACTAATTCTTTCCACCTTTCGTCTTTAGGTCTAGGGCTTTCTTAAGGATCTCACCTTTAGAACTTCTCTCTTTCTTTCTCTTCTTTTTTTCTTTCTCCCTCTTCTTAAAAAAGTAAAATTTTAAAAAAAAATCTGAACCATACATATTAGGGTTTGCATTGGTATATGCACGGTATAATTTTTTTTTTGACTTAGTTGAACTTAATTCTGAAATTGAACGACTGATCCATGTTACACCTAATAATCAAATGGCTAGAAATTCTAAGAATCACTTAGGCAGATGAAGGAATATTTTATTCTTTCTATCTATAACCCATCGATGTTTCTATCATTTTATGGGATCAAATATTCTGACTCTAGTCCTAAGGTCGATTTGAATCTGCTAGCTCAAAAATT
The DNA here is from genome assembly GCF_000442705.2 of Elaeis guineensis. NCBI lineage: Eukaryota > Viridiplantae > Streptophyta > Magnoliopsida > Arecales > Arecaceae > Elaeis > Elaeis guineensis. The sequence continues at coordinate 22,239,056 of NC_026005.2, forward strand.
AGATAAAGTCAACCTTCTTATAGATAAATGTCTAGTCTTAGATCTATAATTTTCTATGCAATACACATAACCTTCTAATTATCAGGAGATTTATTCTATTTGTGCTAGCCCAGCCCATCATGTGAGTGAATGTTCTACGGCTGCACAGTTTCTACCTTTCATCCAAAAACAAGTTCAAGCTGCTCAAGGTTACTCCAATCCTGTCAATGACCCATTCTTAAATGCATATAACCAAAATTGGAGGAACCATCCTAATTTTTCTTGGAGACCCCAACAGACTTAGGTCCAGACCCAAATTTTTTCTATGCAAAATTTTCAGAATGAGCCCAAATACTAAAATTATGCTTATAATAGAGGTCAGCCTAGTCAGCCTACTCAGCCATCCTATTACAATCAGCCGTTATACCCACCTCCTCAACAGACCAATCTAGCTGATTATAGATTTAGCCAACTATAACAAATGATTATAACCCAACAGTAATCTCTCATTAGGCTAGAAGCACAAATAGGTCAATTAGCTGAGTTTTCCATGAGTAGAGAACTAGGTCAATTATTGAGCCAACAAATATCAAATTTTGAAAATGACCCATCCATCTATCAATCACCTAGATCTAGTCATCAATTCAATATCCCACCTAAGAATCTCTAATTTGAAAGTGACAATGCAATTTTTGAGCTTAAAAGTGATAGGATTCTTAAGGACCCATACCAAGATCAGGTAAGTGAGGCTAGTACTGATGCTAGTCAAAAAGTGAATTTGGAAGAAGAGGTTAGTACTGAAGCTAACCCAATAGAAGAACTTGAACTTAGTACTAATGCTGATCTAAGTAAAGAAAAGAAGAGAGTGGATGAGTTATCCAAGATATATCCATTAAGAGTCCCATTTTCTTCAACCTTAGAAGCCAGTTCTTCCACTTTAGAATTACCATCTCCTTCAGAATTAAAATTATCTTTGATTACACTTGAGAACATATGTTTAAAATCAACTGACACCCTTTCAGCACCCATTACTTCAAACTCAACTCCTAACCTAAATACTCAATTTATGAGCATTATAGAAGAATAAATAGGAGAAATTCTCAACAAACAAGGGTCTGAGAATTATCTTACTACAATTAAAAATGGGGATGTGAAATTCTTTTTAAAGGTTGATAATAAAATATTAAAATTTATCAAAGGCCATCTTCATAAGATTGGCAATCCAAAATCATTGAAATTTATCAATCCAATATTTGACACAGGATAGGTAAGAATTAGTATGGTCTGACTGAAAACGATAAACTTAACGCTTCTTGGGAGGCAACCCAATTTTTAATTTTCAGTTTTGTGCTTTTTGCTATCTTTTGTATTTTGTTTAGATTAATCAATTCTTATTTAGTATCTTTTGTAGAGATCTGAAGATAATCTTGGCTAAGTTGGAGGGAGAATCAATTTTGAAAAGACTTCTGGATCAGGTGACATCTCTCCTTTTCTTTCTCTTTGTATGCACCCTTCATTTTTTCTACTCAATTGAGGACAATGTCGATTTAGTTGGGGGAGAGGATAATAAAAATTTTTAAATTTTTAAAGTCCTCAAGTAAGTTAGTATTTAGTATTTAAGCACCTGATTATACTTAAGAATCAAGTTAAACCAAGTATTTTTTTTAAAAAAATTGATGTACAGATCAGAAAGTTTATGAGATATTGAGGGATCAAGTATTAAGAAAACTCAATAAAGAGTTAAGTTTAGAACTTAAACAGTTTTCTTTGAGCATTTCTAAATTTTTTATCAGTATCAAAGAAGAGTTAACTTTTTATGAGCTTGTGTAGGGTAACTATATGTTTCTTCATATATAAAAATAAAAAAAAATTTAAATACTTCATGCTGAGTAACCGGACCTCTTTGCCTAAGCAAGCATTGAGTTTCGCATCAAAAGATATGAAGGACAAAAAAGCTTTGTTGTAAAACTAGTTTTAACTTATAGTTTGTTTGATTCAAGCAAGTAAGTCTGAGAGGTATTCTATATCTAATGTCCTAAAATCGTCTGATTTGGGAGTCATTGATTGAAAGCTCGCTACATGGGTCAAACAGAAAGCTTAAGGAGTTAAAACATTTAAAAGCGGTATAATATTAAAAAAAAAAGGAGAGAGAAAAAAAAAGTTCAATAAATGAAGAACGAAAGTAACAATATCTTGTCCATATGAAGGTTAATAATTTAGAGATAAAGGTAGTGATAATTTGGAAAAATTCAGAAAAAGTTTAGTATTCTTAGTTTAACTCCCATATTGATTAGTATTAATACTCCAATGATATACCTCACTCACGCTCTACTGAATATCAATGATCTTTTGAAAATTATTTGATAAAATTCGAAACTTTAAGTTAAACGATACTTAATTCTAAATTCTTTCTTTACTCGAGGATGAGCAAAGTTCAAGTTGGGGGGTGTGATAAGTGGTATATTTTTATATTTATTGAAGATATTTTTGGTAATTTATGGTGCTAACATCTTTTTAAAAATCTAATTTTATGAATAAATTAAATTTTCTTATAAAAATAAATAATTAAAAAAAAATAAAATTAAAAAATATTTATGAAAAATAGATGTTAATTCAATTGAGCAATTTAAGCACCAAAATGATGAGAAATTTTTGAAAAATTTAATGCATATTTTTTTTTTATTTTTTAGATAAAAATTGAAGTAAAAATAGAGCCAAAATATCATAAAAAATAATTTTTATATCCTCCGGTGCACGGTGGACCGGCTGCTCGGTCCACAGAGTCAGGGCGCGGTCCATAGAAAACTTCACGCGGTCCACAGGAGAGGCTCACAGCGAGAGAAGGATTCTGGGAGCGATCCAATGGCTGAAATTCATCCCGATCCAGATCCAACGGTCAGCATCCATTATCGATTTATAAGAGAGATTTTTGCACGATCTAACGGCCCAAAAGCGATCCATCAAGCGATCGAACGACTGAGGATGTTTCTAACTTTGAATAAGAGATCTTTTGCACGATCCGATGGTCAGAATTTCATCAAAACCCAGATCGAATGGCTAAGAATGAATCTGACTGAGAGAAGGATTAAAACTGTGGATTTTGATCAGATCTGGGCGGTCCAAGTCTCATCCGATGGTTAGGAATATTCCTAAGGAGATTAATATGATTTCTAAAAATTTTAGGACTCTTTTTTTTATCAAAAAATTATGAAGAATTCATCTATAAATAGAGAATCCAGGAATAAGCTTTGAGAGCAGAAAAAATCAATAGAAAGTGAGGAAAAAAATAGAGAAAAAAATAAAATAGCTTTAAAAATCCAAGAAAAAGAAGGAGAGAAGTCAGTTCGCTCTATGGAGTACGATGAAAGATGGAGAGGTCATCAACCATCTTTCTGATAAAACTGGACTGATCAACTTCAGATCCTTGTTATAGTTTTATTTTTATTTTATTTTATTATTTTTTTTAAATTTTTTATGCTTAAATTTTAATTTCAATTAATATAAAATTTATTTTTTTGTACTTTAAATTTTTGTCTTTTATTTTTCATAAGTAGATGTTAGGATCTAGTTAGTAGATCTTAGTACCTGATTTATTTTATAATTTTTAAATTCTTATTATTTATTTTTATTGCAAGTAGATGCTAGGATCTAGTTAGTAGATCTTAGTACCCGATTTTTTTTTCATACTTTTAATTTTTATTTTTTGACTTAAATTACTTTCTTTAAAACTTTATTTTTTTTTATAAAATCAAAAATTTTAAATTAAAATTCTATCTTCTCTGTGGATTCGATCCGACTCACTACTTTCTATGTATTTTTAATTTTTATTGAAGTCAGAATTTGATTGATACTCACGGTATCCTAATGACAGCATCACGATCATATTAGCGTATTTCTTGTATGTGTGTCTGTGTCTGAATTTATGCTTTTGACTGATTCAACGTCATCCAACATAGGATCAAGACTGACCTTGCGAGGCCAATTAGGAGTCGGGCGGTTGACGATTGTCAGTAATTGGGATTGACTCAAGGTCACACCAAACAGAGGTCATCTAGCGTAGGGCTGACCAAAAGCCGTCAGGCTGACGTTGCTCGCCACCTTTATGCTGACTAGTTGAGGTCCCACCGACCATTCATGACATCGCCCTCAGCACGTAGTTCAACATAGCCAGATAAGGACAGATGAAAAGTCTCTCAAACGATTTCACCCCAGGTGACTAACTCGCTATTGGCCTGTGAAAGGATTCTTGCCTAGTCGAATAAGTGGGCTCGTGGGTCAATCGAGGAGCCTCCAGAACTCGACTAACAATGTTCTGATTGTTCAATGAGTCATATTCTGGTTATGTGATAGCTGTACAGTCATCAGTCGAAAGTGGTCGATGATAATTCGAGAGTAACATGGAGCCATAGCGTGCCGTGCCTTAGCCTCAGCATATTGTGACCCCAGGTGGAACTTTTTTGATATATGCCCCCCTACTTTAGGATCCGAGCTTAGGTCAGGTGGAGGAAGTAGTCCCGCTTGTACTGACAAGAAATGCGAAAGGATGGTTTGCTCGTGGTGCATGCGCATGATTTTTGGGATGCATCTGTGCTTCTGTATCCATATTAAATGTGACCTACTACTGTAGTCTGGCAGAGAAAAATGAAGCGATGCAGTTTTTCCACTGGTGCTCGAATTAAATGCGCATCAGGCAAGGGCGGTGCCCATGGACAATCTCCGTTTGATATTTTTCGGACACAATTAGGACCTGCTTTTCTTTTTATAGAGGGAACTTCTTCCCACTTCATCTTCGAACTCATTGTATCCCATCCCAGATCCACTCTCTCTGATTCTGGGCAAAATTTCACCTTCTAGTAGCCATGTCGAGGTGGAACGACCTCGTCAGAGAAAGTAGAAGCTGTGTTTTTGACCAGGGCCATCGGGGCTCACCGCATGGGCTTTAGCTTAGCTTGGGAGGTTTTGAAAATAACCATTCTGCTATGCGACGGCAAAGATCCACTACCTCAGAGGTCCCCTCAATCCAATACCCAGAATGGGTGTGGCTTCGACCACATCCTTTGGTGAGGGCTCGGTGGGGGTTGTACTTTCGAGAGGGATGGACACCGCACCACGCGTCTGATTGCAATGGAACCTGTGGCTTTCACCATCGGGAGGCAGTCTTTGTGTGGCTCTCAGTGGCCTGTTGAGGTGATTCAGACATATCCTCCACCCGTCGATGTTGACTTTTCGCTAGACTCCCGATTGGATTGGGATTCCATATCAGGGTGGTGGAGGATAGCGGTTGTATTAAACCACCGAGCATGAGAGTGCCTCTTTCTCCCTCTCACACCTCTGCTGGATGATTGGCCTGTCCCTCATGCTCCTGCCACGGTAGAGGCGATAGGCAACCAGCATCCTTCAACGAGAGAGTGCGGGGATCTTGTCCGGGGAGCAACGAGGGGCTCCCCTCAAAATCTGGGGCTTTGGTTTTTTTCAAGATGAAAGCTCGTGATGCCGAGGTCAAGTTGGGGAAAGAGCCTTCCGACCTAACTCCGACTGTCGATGGGTTTTGAATCTAGAGAAGCGCTCCCATGATCTCCGAATCATCTGCATTCGAGTATGGGAGAAGATGAAAGCTCGGGATGCCGAGGTCAAGTTGGGGAAAGAGCCTTCCGACCTAACTCCGACTGTCGATGGATTTTGAATCCAGAGAAGTGCTCCCATGATCTCCGAATCATCTGCATCCGAGTATGGGAGACTTTCTTTGGGTAGAGCATTGTGCTCGTTCTATCATGTATCACTGCTTCATTATTATCTATGTAATGCTTAACATGTTGTCTTTGTGAAAATTTTATCTTTGATTAAAAAAACAAACTTTTTCTTGTATGTTTTGGTGTGCTCGATCGACTAAGGATCGTTAGTTCAAGTAGGGCCCACAGGTTAGGCATCTGTAATCTGTGTTAAGGGCTGATCACAAGGTGTGTTGGTCAATGGCCATCCCGCATTGAGATCGATGATTGGTCACACTGATTGGAAGCCAAATGAATGGCTCCTTCGATGTTGGGCCACTCAAAGGCCCGACCGATCAAAAATCATTGATTGTTAAAGTCGATTAAAGGCTCCTTCAAGCATTGGACCGATCAAAGGTTGGGTCAATCAAAGGTCATTGATTGTTAAAGCCAATTAAAGGCTCCTTCAAGCATTAGGCCGATCAAAGGCCAGACCGATCAAAGATCGTTGATTATTAAAACCAATCAAAGGCTTCTTCAATTATTGGGTCGATCAAAGGCCATTGATTGTTAAAGCCGATCAAAGGCTCCTTCGAACATCGGGCCGATCAAAGATCGTTAATTGTTACAGCCGATCAGAGGCTCCTTCAAATGTTGGGCCAATCAAAGGCCAAGCTGATCAAAGGCCATTGATTGTTAAAGATGATCAAAGGCTCCTTCAAGTATTGGGTTGATCAAAGATTGGACCACCATTGATTGTTAAAGTCGATCAAAGGCTCCTTCAAGCATTGGGCCGATCAAAGGCCGTTGACTGTTAAAGCCGATCAGAGAGTCCTTCAAACATTGGGCCGATCAAAGATCAGACCGATCAAAGACCGTTGATTGTCAAAATCGATCAAAGATTTCTTCAAATATTGGGCTGATTAAAGGTCGGACTGATTAAAGGCTGTTGATGACAAGCAGACAAGAAAATAAAAAGGGAAGACAAATAGTAAGAAGAGTTCTATTAAAAATAGTAGAAGTAATGTGGTACATTACAGGTAGTATATTCAAAAATTTTTTGAATTTCATGGCTGGAGAAGTAGAGCTCCATCCAGCTGCTTCAAGCTGTAGATTTTTGACTTGACCATTTCATCCACCTAATAGGGACCTTCCTAGTTTGACGCTAGCTTGCCCCGCTTGTCTGGTTGGAAAACTTTCACTCTACATAAAATCAAATCACCAACCTTGAAGCACTTGCTCTTGACCCGGGAGTTATAATATCAGGCTACCCAATGTTGATAAGTAGCCATTCTGGTGTAAGCCCTTTCTCAGGCTTCCTCTAGTAAATTCAAGTTTGCATAGAGTCTTTCCACATTAATCTACTCGTCATAATTCTCGACTCACATTGATGGAACTCGGACCTCAACGGGGACCACTGCTTCAACCCCAAAGGCGAAGCGAAAAGGGGTTTCCCCAGTTGGGATCCTGGGTGTCATCCGATACGCCTCGAGAACATAGTAGAGTTCGTTGGCCCATGCTCCTTTAGCTCCATGTAACCTTTATTTCAGACCCTGAAGTATGGTTTGATTGGTTACCTCTGCCTCTCCATTTGCCTGAGGGTGCACCATAGAGGTAAAATGATGCGAGATGCCGTATTCCTCATAGAGTTGATCCAGCCTGGATCCCACAAACTAACGCCCATTGTTGGTTATCAATATCTGAGGAAGTCCAAAATGGTATATTATGCTCTTCCAAACAAAATTCATAACTTTTACCTCAATGATGCGGGCCAATGGTTCCACCTTTACCCACTTGGTGAAGTAGTCTACCGCAACAAGTAAGAATTTTCTCTAATCTGACGCTGGGGGAGAAGGATCGAGGATGTCTATTCCCTTCTGTGCAAATGGCCAAGGTGCACATATGGGGGTGATCGGGACAGTCGATAAGTACTGTATGTTGGAATGTCGTTGACATCGATCACATCGCGCAACTAGGCTCTGGGCATCCCGCTGCATGGTCGGTCAGTAATAACTTTATCTGAGGAGCTTGTAAGCTAACTCCTCTTTCTGACATGACTTCCACACGTGTCTTTGTGCACCTCCTTTAGAGTGTATTCAGCCTCCGCCGACTGTAGATATTTTAAGAGTGGCAGAAAAAATGATCTCCTGTAAAGATTTCTCTCATGAAGCAGGTATCAGGGTGACTGATATCTTATTTTTCAAGCTGCATTCCGATTGGCTAGCAAAGTCCCATCTTTGAGGTAACTAATCAGAGGGTCCATCCAACAGGACTCTTCTTCCACCTGCATCACCATCACAGGCTCCTCTATGCATGGCCTGCTCAGTACCTCAAAAAAGGCATCTCGCAGCAACTCCAATGGCGCTGACCTTGCCAGTTTAGATAACAGGTCTGCACGAGAGTTTTTCAATCTGAAAATTTGTTGAATCTTGAAGTTTGCAAATTAGAAGAGCAAATCTTTAATCTTATGGAGGTACTTTACCATATTATCCTTGTGGGCTTCAAATTGGCCTTCGATGTGGCCAACAACTAATTGAGAATCGCTGTGGGCTTTCAGACCTCGAATCCTTAGCTCCTTGGCAATCCTGAGACCAGCAGCTAGAGCTTCATATTCTGGCTTATTGTTGGTTGTTGGGAACTCGAAGTGAAGGGCGTAATTGATGACCGTTCCATCTGGGCTTGAGAGAATCAATCCCGCTCCCAATCTCGTGGAGCTAGACGATCTGTCGACATACAGCTCCTAGACACTCGAGTCGAACCCGAGTTGGCCCTCCTAGTCTGTTCTCGGGATTTGACTTCTTCGGTCACTTCGAGCTCATCTGAGATGGTGCATTCTGCTACGAAGTTGGCTAAAACCTGAGCTTTGATCGAGGATCGAGGTCCAAATTGAACATCAAACTTGGAGAGCTCTATTGTTCATTTTGCAAGTCGTCCTAATGCATCAGGGTGGTGGAAGATGCTCCTCAAAGGTTGGTCTGTCAAGAGTATAATTGAATGGGCTTGAAAGTATGGGTGGAGCTTCCAGACAGTGATAAGGAGGGCATAGGCCAGCTTCTCGAGCCTTGAGTATCAGGTCCCTGCATCCCTCAAAGTCTGGCTAACATAATAAATTAGCCTTTGGACCTTATCCCATTCTTGGACTAGTATTGCGCTCATCGCTGTAGAAGAGGTGGATAAATACAAAAATAATTCTTCATCTGGATTAGGCTTACCGAGCAATGGAGCAAAACTGAGATAATTTTTTAAGTCAACAAAGGTGCTCTGACACTCGTCCATCCACTGAAAGTCCTTCGATCGTCTCAGGATCTGGTAGAAGGGTAGGCAGCATTTAGCAGACCTTGAAACCAAACGGTTCAAGGTGGCAATCCTCCTTGCTAGACTTTGTACCTCCTTAACTGTTCTTGGAAGAGCCATCTCTTGCACAGCTCTAATTTTTTCTGAGTTGGCTTCAATTCTTCGATTGGAGATCATAAATCTCAGGAACTTGCCAGCAGTTACCCTAAAAGCACACTTCGTAGGATTGAGTTTCATCTGATACTTTCGAAGGGTGATAACGTCTCTTTGAGATCTTCAATGTGGGCTCCAGAGGACTTACTCTTGACAAGCATATCATCCACATATACTTTCATATTCTGTCCAATTTGATCCTTGAATATTTTATTCATGAGGCACTGATAAGTTGCACCAGCATTCTTTAGACCAAAGGGCATAACTCTGTAACAGAAAAGTCCCTTGTCAATGTAAATTCTACCTCACCTACCCCGTGTCAAATATTGGATTGATAAATTCTAATAGTTTTAGATTGCCAATCTCAGGAAGATGGCCTATGATCTCTTTATTGATAAATTTTAGTATTTTGTTGCCAATCTCTAGAAAGTAATTCACATCCCTATTCTTAATTTTAAGAAGATAATTTACAAACCCATTCACAAACCCTTGTTTGTTGAGAATTTCTCTTATTTGTTCTTCTAAAATACTCATGAATTGAGTTTTTGGATTAGAAGTTGAGTTCGATGCAATGGATGCTGGAAGGGTGTCACTTGATTCTAAACATGCATACTCAAGTGTGACCAAGGACGATTTCAGTTCTAAAGGAGGTGATGATTTTAGAGAGGAAGAACCAGCTTCTATAGTTGAAGGGAATAAGACTCTTGGTTTATATGTCTCGGATAACTCATCCACTCTTTTCTTTCATTTATCTTTCTCACTCAAATTGAAACCAGCATCAGTATCAGTTTCGGACTCAGGTTCTTCTATGCGGTGAGTCTCAGTACTAACTTTTATGTTCTCATTTTGGCTAGCATCAGTACTAGCCTTTCTCATCTGATCTTGGTATGGATCCTTAAGAATCCTACTGCTTCTAAGCTCAAAGATTACTTGTTTATTTTCAAATTGAGGATTCTTAGATGGGACATTAGATTGATGACTAGGTCTAAGTGGTTGGTGGGTGGATGGGTTATTTTTTAAATTTGATATTGGTTGGCTTGATAATTGACCCAATTCTCTCCTCATGGTAGACTCAGCTAACTATCTTATTTGTGCTTCTAGTCTAACGACGGATTGCTATTGGGTGATAATCATTTATTGAAGTTGGCTAAACCTATTGTTGGCCAAAGGGGTTTGTTGAGGAAGTGGGTATGAAGGCTAATTGTAAAGGATGGTTGGATTGACTGACTAGGCTGACCTCTATTACAGGCATAGTTTTGGTATTGGGGTTTATTTTGAAAGTTATGTATGGATAGCATTTGGGTCTGAGCCTGAGTCTGTTGAGGTCTCCAAAAAAAATTAGAGTGGTTCCTCTAATCTTGACTATATGTGTTTAAGAATGGGTCATTGACAGATTTGGAGTAACCTTGAGCAGTTTGAACTTGTTCTTGGATGAAAGATGGAAATTATGTAGCCATGGGATATTCACTCACATGATGGGCTGGGCTAGCACAGATAGAACAGATCTCCGATAATTGAGAGATTGGTGTATATTACACAGGAGATTGTTGACTTAGAGCTAGAAATTTATCTATAAGAAGGTCAACTTTATCTAATTTTTGGGCTATCAGGTTCAAATCAACCTTAGGACTAGAGTCTGAATGTTTGATCCCATAGAATGATGGAAACATCGATAGGTTATAGGTGGAAGAAATAAAATATTCTTTCATCTGCCTAGGTGGTTCTCTAAAATTTTCAGCCATTTGATTATCAGGTTTAACATGGATCAGCCGTTCAATTTCAGGATTATGTTCAACTAGATCAGAAAAAACTCTATCGTGCATGTACCAATGCAAACCCTAATATGTGTGGTTCAGCTTTTTTTTGTATTTATTTTTTTTAAGAAGAGGGAGATAGGAAAGAGAAGAGGAAGAAAGAGAGAAGTTCTAAAGGTGAGATCCTTAAGAAAGCCCTAGACCTAGAGATGATAGATGAGAAGAATTAGTTGTGGTTAAGTGTTAATTGCAATCGAGTTAGCAAACAATTAAATCTAGATACCTATGGATTTTTTAGACCTAATAGTTCGATATAGAGTGGCTTAGCCTATATGCAAGTTGGGTCTGTTCTCACTTTCATCAACTAGTTAGATAAGAGATAAGGTCATGAGGGTCCCCCCGTTGCTTGCCTTAGACACCAATTGGATTGGTCAGGTAAGCAAACAGAATCAATTAAATAATCACAAGTCCGCTTAGGCTTAGCTTTTGTGACCTCTTGCCTTAGACACCAGTTTTAGGGGTGAGTCCAAACTTACTTTGCATTTGATTTTACCACAATACTCTAACTGAACTCAATTAATCATAGGGGTCAACATCTATTGAATTTTAATTGGACTTGGATTAATAATGGATGCTGGTTGGTTATTTTTGGACTAAAAAAGAGTGATGAAATCTCCATTTTATCTTGTTAATGGGTGTTGCCCTTAAGTTGATTTAAGATGAATATGCACAACCAATTTCAAACAAGGGGTTCTATGCAACTAAATTATATGCATGAAATTAACTAAACTTGAAAGCTTACCCTATCTCCAGCAATCACCAAAAGTAAATCTAAAATGATGAATGCTTCTAATTAATTAAATTTTTATTCTTATCATGTAATTTTTATTAGATTTATGTGGGTGAATTTTATGTTAATTTAAAAAAATAGCAATTAATACAAAAAAAAGTAGTTTAGGGTTAGGGTTAGGATTGATCTCATCAAGCAAAATTGGAAGTTTTTTATTTTTTTTATTTTTTTCTGTAAAAAAAATAAAAAAAAGTTAATAAGCTATATTTATAAAAAAATAAAAATTAAAAAAATTAAATATTAAAATTGGTGCCTTCCCGACAACAGCATCAAAAATTGATAGATTCACGATGTTGTCGTTAGGGCACCGTGATTATCAAATTAATTTTTACTTTTAAAAATATTAAAAATACGTAGAAAGTAGTGAGTTGGGTCGAATCCATAGAGAAAGCAATACTTTGATTTGAAATCTTTGATTTTATAAAAGAAAAAAAAAATTTAAAAAAATAATTTAAGTTGAAAAATAAAAAATAAAAATATAAAAAATAAATTCGGTTCTAAGATCTACTATGTAGATCCTAGCTTCTATTTGCAATAAAAATAAATAATAAGAATTTAAAGATCATAAAAATAAATTAGTACTAAGATCTACTAACTAGATTTTAGCGTCTGCTTGCAATAAAAATAATAAAAATTTAAAGTATAAAAAAATAAATTTTTATATTAAAAATAAAATTTCAGTATAAAGAATTTAAAAAAATAATAAAATAAAACTGTAACAAAGACTCTGAAGTCGATTGGTGTAGCTTCATCGAGAAGATGGTTTCTTTTGGATTTGATCTTCGAGATAGTGTAGGTGGGGAGATAGCACAGGAACAAAACTCTCTTCAAGTACCTCCTTCTTAGAAGCCTTCTTGCAACTCAAAGCTATGCTTGCTGTCCCATCTCTATGCCTCTCCTATTTTTGGATATTTTTTCTCTTGTAACCTGAGGTCCTTTTTATAGGCTTTAAGAGGGGAGGAATTTTTGTTGGTTACCAACGTGAGACTATAGAATGTCCCATGCTGTGAAAAGTTCGAATTCTACTCGATTTCAATACCTGAATCCCATTAAAATTCTTGGCTATTATGTTTGTGCCAAAGTTCCGCACTCATTGGTCTCGCTCTTTGTTTCATTGCGTCTGTGTATCAATCGGCATTCAAATCCGCAGGCCTTTTGAAACGCTCCCAAGTGATCACGCTTGAACCAGCCCTACTCCACTCCCTCGTTCGTTTGAGTCCACATGCACCTAGGCCTCCGTGAAACGTGCGGAAGTGATCCTGCGAACCATGCCATGTGACATGGCAACGTCCACTTTGTTTCAAACTCCCTTGGCTCCACGTGAAGATCCAGCAAACTTTTTCTCCATTTTGAATCACATGGATCCCACATAATTCTTCTCTTCACAACAAGTCAACAACCCCTCTTTCTTTTAAGGTTATGGATCTACTCATTTAATTCCCTGTTTCCACTTACCGAGCCCCAGCTTCAAGCTAGAAGCCTTTTTTTTCTCTCTCTTTTTTTTAAAATTTTTTTATTCATTGAATTTCTATCAAATACTCATTATTATGTATCATACATTTGATAGGTCTGAATTTAGATATGAACTTCATCTACACATATTGAAAAGCTGTTACTTATTATTTTATAATTAAATCTTTATATTTAATTATTTTTAAAAAAATATAAAAAATATCAAATTCAAAATAATAAAAATTAAATATCAAAGATTTTAATTCTTTTTATAACATATTTGATGTATTGATCAAGTCTGCTCAGCATCGCAGACATCGCAATCGAATGATCTAGGTCGCAAACCTCAAGAGTAGCCACATTAAAGCGGCTGATAAATGATCGGAGGGTCTCTCCCATCTTTTGCTTGATGGTGTGGAGATAGTCCGATCGTTTCTACTGCCGACGACTGCTAACAAAATATCCGATGAAAAATCGACTCAACTACTCAAAGAAGTGTATTGAGCCCGGCTTCAAACTTGAATACCAGCACCTAGCCACCCCCTTCAGTATGGAGGGGAATGCCTAGCACAAGATCCCATCGATCGCTCTTTCAAGAAGCATCACCGCTTTGAAACTTTCGAGGTGGTCGACGAGGTCAGTCGCTCCATCATAGCTCTCAAGTTGGAAAATCTTGAAATGACGAGGCAAAGATTTCTACATGATCCGGAGGCCGAAAGGTGGGCTGCCGCCAAACCCATCGTACGACATCAGCTCCTGGGGATGGATTACGTTGATCCGTCGATACAAATCCTGAAAACGCCAATCATCATCGAGAACCTAGCCCATGTAGACTCCCGATTGATGGAGAGATTGCTGATTGGGGGTTGAGTCATGCCCTGATCGGAGACTGGGAGGTCACCACAGTTCGGGTTTCGAGTGTCGGGGATGGCTTTGGTGGCTCTGTCGTCCCCTAGGGCTTTGAGGAACATCTCCTGATCGATCCGACAATGGAGCTGCTACATGTGGCGCCACTGATGGATGGGCCGGAGTGGCCTGATGAGTTGGTGGCACTATTGGCATAGGTGCCGAGAAGGCCTGAATCGACTAGACAGCAACCGTTAGAGTTAGGACCTATCAAAATAATAAGTCGAACTGCTCCACTGTCATCGCTACCAATAGTGGAGGTGGTGGGTTTTCCACAGCTACTGATGGAGTAGTGTGGTTAGCTTGACTTTCTGCCGGCTGCATGATAGCATTGGTGTGGCAAGATGATGCTCTTCTTGGTGCCATGGTCATCTTGCTTCGATCTGTACTCTTCCAAATTGGGACAAAAAATTATGCCCGCCCTTCCTCTAGCGCTAGATCTATTGGTGCGAGATATCGATTGGCACCGAAAAAGATGAAGATAGCTGAGATCGATATGCCCAGAGGGGAAACCTATAAGAAAAAGCCCCGACCAAAGGCGGCTCCGACGAAGATCTTCCGACGCTCAAGTCAGTATCTTATTCAACAGAGAAAGGAGCATGGGAGGCAGAGTGATGGCTTACCTTAGGATCCCCTTTTTCGCCTTCCCTTATAGTTGGAGCCTGGAGGTTGTTAGGTTCCGGTCCGTAGGCTGTCGGGCTAGGCCTCCTACCGCTTGTCTGCCATTCAGATTATTAGTCGTGGGTGTCTACCATGATGCATGGCCATGTACTAGCAACCCGTCAGGGTATCTTGTCTGTCATGTTCCAAGAGTTTGTTGGGATTCCATCAGGAAGTCCTGCCCGCCATGTTTCGGGAGTTTGTTGGGATCCCGTCATATCACGTGTGGGTGATCTGCATGCTTGGGTCATCGAGATGAGTCCGAGATTGTGTCAGTGGTGTCAGATGGGCCATCAGGGGTGGTCCGTAGGTGGTCTTCAGGAAAGGAGGACACAAGGTGCGGGATTGTGTCAGTGGTGTTAGATGGGCCATCAGGGGTGGTCCGTAGGTGGTCTTCAGGAAAGGAGGACACAAGGTGCAGGATCTGGTTTCCATGGAGGACTGCTTGGCAAGAAACTTCAGCTCAAGAAGGGATGCTTCATCGGCCTACACTTTGGTAGGCATGCTTGGGAGTTAGATTACGATGGATCGGATACCTGGAGGCCTACCATGACTCCTTAGAGGATCCATCAAGTTCTGCAAATGGGTCCTCGGTGTCTGCCTCCTCCCAGATCTAGCCATCTAGGAGTCAAGTGTGGGCACTGGGACCGACCATGAGCCGGGCTTGGTTCTATGCTCTCTGAGATTGGCCCTGGCTATTCTGGGCCTTGCACCTCTTCACATCTGTGGGCCATGCAGATTTTCCACCAACACACCCCAAGGAGACGTATCCTATACACGGCTAAGGATGGGAACTCTGGACTAGAGGTAAAAGCTCTAGAATCAGAAGAATACCTGAAGGGAAGACTGCCCCTATGTATAGGGGCACTCGACAGCTATGATCAATGCAGGAAATCATAACAACCTCACAGATTTTGACACATGGTGATAATCTCGGCCAACCATTTTTTTGACTTTCAACACACCACCATTGAGATCATGCCAACCAGGCTGAATCCTCATGACAACAAATCGAGCAAATGGCAAGCTGACATGTGGACAACTCGGGCTGCTCAACGAATTATTATTCAGCTATCCGGTCTTCTGTAATCATTATGGAAGATTATTTCGAACGATTCATGGCATTAATTGCTGTGCGACCTGTGATGCGATAGAGCCGCTGCATATCTCATGAAATGATAAAATGATAGCTCGCTCTATAAAATGATGGAACAATTGGACACGGCCTTCAAAACAACAACAAGTGAAGTTCATCGAAAAAAGCAACTCAGATCCGTACAAAAATTAGTTCCTCTCGTTCGATTTATAAAATCGGACTTAGAAGTTGGAGGACAAGTGTTGGGATAGATCCTCGTCGCTTAGCCGACTATCCCTCATCCTTGCCTTCGTATTGACTAAGTGCACAATGATTATCTCTCTTCCTCATCTCCTCACCGATTAAGCATAGTACGTTACAGATCGACTCGACTTAAATGACGAGATATGACCTTGTCGGCATTTGACCGATTTGATTCAACTGGCAGTCAATGTCTAACCAGCAACATTCGACATATAGTTGGCACCTGATCGATGACTTCCTCGATGTTATATTGACTACCTTAATCTTGCAAATCTGAAGAACAAATGATGGTTATTCAGTATGAGTATTAACTACCTACAATCGTGGGATGCAATAATTGTTCATGAGTGGCCCATTACTTGGCCTTAATGGTGGTTAATGAGGAAACTGCCAAGTAAATGCTATAATTCTCATGTTTCGAATATTCAAGGACAGGAGTTATACAGCAATGACGTTCTCTACCCTATAAGTAGCGGTAAGCAAAGGGAGACATGGTAAGCATTACCAATCAGAAGCTTTTGAGCTCTCGCTTTTGGTTCTCAACGTTCCTTTTCTCTGATTGACTTCAGTATTGGAGGATCTCCTACCGGATAACTTCTGACAAGAGGACTTCATTTTGCAGGTTTCCTACCATCCAGCTCTCAAGTGCAACAACTTGGCTCACCGCCGACCGTCTCACTGAAGATTGGTAGCAACAATTTCTTTTACCATATCATTGTATTTTTTGCAGCAAGTCTCCAGACTGAGAATGAGTAGCTCGATCGATGGTGATTTGAGGAGGAGCTCAGTGGTTGGCGGTGATCCAAAAATGATTAGGTCTCTTGGGATCTACAAGAAAAGTTTGATCATCGAAGATTCTTTGGTGAAGGACCCTCCAATGATTAAGTTAGTCAGAGCTTTGGAAATAATGAGAGAGAATTCTAACAAAAGAGTAGTGTCTCTAGCCCAAAAAAGCTTACCGAAGAATCCTCTATAGTCCCCTTTTATAGAGGAGAGGAGAGAGTTATGTTATCTTAATTATCTGTAATTGCTATAGAGAATTATGATCCACGATGAGTTATGTGGGTGATTATGGCATTAAGTTGTACTCCATGTTTTATTGTAACTGTTGGGAGTTCTATTAAAATCATCTGACATTTAAGGGATATGGAGCTATCCACATTCTCCTTATAATGGCTCAACATCCCTAGGTTTTCGAAAGTCGTCGACTTGAATCCGACCAAGAGATTGGAAGCAGTACGATATGGTCGTCGATAATTGGTCGAAGGCTATGTGGAGAGATAAAGTCCGATAAGGTCATTCGCTTCCTCCCAACTCCAGGGGATTTGAATTAGGGCCATACCGATAAGGGCTCTCTTTTAAAAGTAGCAAGATATCAATGATGCTCACCATCGAGGCCCATCTCGATATAGAAAGAGTAGGACATCTAGATGATGCTTGCCATCGAAGTCCTCCTTGATACAGAGAAAGCAGGACATCCAGATGATGTTTGCTATCGAGGTTCACCTTGAAGTCTTGGTCATTGGCCGACCAGCATATCCAAAAAGGAGTTTCAAAGATAAAGACTGAGATGGTATAACCCTATAACAGTATTATTTCAGCTTAGAAAGATAGGAATCAGTAGTTATGGATAGGCCAATTGTAGGTTGCCATGTGTCAAGCACTAAATGGCTCTACAATGTTTCTCATGGATCGATCTTCGTGGCCAAATCAGAAGGGTGGTGCGATGAAGAGTCACCTAGTTGGGCGGCCCTGATCTATGCCATATGGCCAAAATGTGACAGGCTGGAATTCTGATATGGGCCGTTAGTGTACAGTATAAATAGATCTATCTTTCTTCTAGCATCAATCTGTTGCCGTGAGGCTCCAGACTGAGGAGAAGTAGCTTGGTCAGCGACAGTCCAAGGAGGAGCTCGGTGGTTGGCAGAAATATTCTTGGCCTTTGTTCTCCTTAAAAATTTGAGCTTGGAGGGCAATCAGTGGAGCATAATTGTTATAATGCCGAGGTGGATGCCTCGATCGAGGGGCTTTTGTTGGTCGAAAGAAATCTCCTTCAGCTTGGTTCAGACGCATGTCCTTCCATGCATATTTCTACTAGATGGGAGCTCGACCTCCCTCTTGTCAATACATGACCCGACTCTCTTCAACCTGCATGTCTTCAAGCCTGAGCCAAAAAGTCGGTGTAATCCCTCAGATACATCTTATCAAGAGAGTAGATGAGGTGCTCATAGTGAAGATCTTATTTCAAAACCAACATGGCAATAGCTTCATCCAAATTGCGCACTTTTAATATGGTTGCATTAAAATATGCCACATAGTTGCACAAAGATTCATCCTGCTCCTGATAGATAGAAAAGAGACTGTCTGAGTTTTGGGGCTAAACTCAGTTGTTATCGAAATGAGCAACGAACTAGCATCTGATTGCTCAAAATAAAAAAAATTGATCCGAATTGAAGGCCGGAGTACAAAACTCGAGCTGCCTTCTTTAGAGTTGCTGGGAAGGCGAGGTAGAGGTGGGTGTCCATGGTGCCTTGAAGTATCATGAGAGTTTTGTAGCCCTTAAAGTGATTTAGAAGATCGGTGGAGCCATCGCATGACTCTACCTATAGCATTTTGAACCGATCCGAAATCGATTCTTAGAGGATGGAGCAAGAGAATGGCAGTCGAAAATTGAAACTGAGAATGTCGTCGTTCCTCTAGCTACTAATTTGGACCTCACCTAATCGACATTCAATTTCTCAAACCTTATGCTCAAGGTCCTCCTCCGAGCAAGATTTTTTGGGGTGTGAAGAGTAGCATGGGGTTGAATCTCCATCAAAGGAGGCTAGGGAACGCCGGCATTGTTCTTCATGTTTGGACCCCTGATGGGATGGTGATCGCCAATCAGCTAAGATAGAACGGCACACCCCAAAGGGGATTCTCCTAGATCGAGGAGCAATTCTGATGGCTGTGCCGACAAGGCACAGTTTGAGAAGCAGGTTGCAGGGATTGTCGCTGCTCCATTGTTTGTTATAGATGGTATATGGTATGTTGGGTTTCGATTGCACAACGAAATATAGTGTTCAAAATTTTAACATGCTTTTAACTCTTAAAAACAAGCAAATTGAAACTCAATCCTAGAAAAGGCCTTGTTAATTACAATCAAACAAAACATGCATAATAATTAAGGTAAGAATTATACCTTTTAGAAGATGATGATTAGATGCAGGAAAGATCTTCACAAGACACCCATATGGATGTCCTCCAATGATAGTTCACACTGGATCGATCACGGATCTTTCCAATTTGATGCTATGTTGAAGATAGCTTCATAGGAATGCAACGAACTTTTCTTCTTAAGGATGAAATGCACCCCGCAACCTAATGACCTTCAAAACTCCACCAGGCCATGCTAAAAATCTTTTCTTAAAAGATTGACACGCTCTGATCTGATTAAGTTATCCAATACTTGAATATTTCAATCACTAAGAGAAGCAGACAATCTTTCTTTCTTTGCTCTCTTATTTTTCTCTCTATTTTTTTCTTCCTTTCCTTTTCTTTTCTTCTAATTTTTTTTCTTCTTTTCTTTCTTTTCTTTTTCAAACCCATGCCTAACTCTTCCCAAATTTGCATGCTAATTCCATTTGAGCACCCCCTTATTTATAAGATAAGAAGGGGTGCGTGAAACAACCCTTGGCGCCAAGTATTCTTACGCGGGACCAACTCCTTGGTTTCTACATAGAGTAAATTCCAACACATGGAAAAGAAAGTGCCTTAAAGTAGGACTCTCCTCTCTGTGCACACTTCCCAAGGCACCATTTGGTGGTGCATGAATTAAGTGCATGGCATGGAAATTTAAGAGAAGTAGCCCAGAAGGACTCTTCCTTCTAGACACTAATAAAATGAGGTGTTGGATAATTCATCGCATGGAAATATGGTGTGGAGAAGTTGGATTAAGATGAAACATTTTCAAATTAATAGGTTAAGCCACCTAGGAATCTATAGATTTGAGCCTAATCAGATTAGGTTAAGGCATCAGATTTTAGATTAGCTCAAATAGCTTTGGGCTAAGTTTCATTGGAAACTTGGGTTAATTCATATGCTAGCATGTCAATTAAACCCATAGAATTTTTAATAAATCTAATTAGGTTAGTCCATGATCAAATCTTTAAATGTGTGACCCATTGGATTTCATATTTAGCCAGCAGTAGACTCAGGCTCATGACCAAACTAACTCAATTAGAATATATCAATCCAAATGAATCAATTAATTAGAACTCCTTCTAATTGATTGCTGAATTAAACTCTTTAATTCTTGTGAGTCCACAAGTCAAGATTAATGTCTAGCAATATGCCACGACTATCTAGAAGACATGAAATTTTTATGAAAATATCAAAAATATCTTTCAGTAATGAGTTACTGTGTAATTCAATTCTGTGATCATACAACATCCCATATAAGTTATGAACATAGAATCATATCAAGTCCGAATACTTATTCATATCTATCTCGATCAAAAGATGATAACTCAGTTGATGATGTATTAATTTTTTTTTAATTATCATCTTATTTTGATCAAAGACTTCTTGAGTCATCAACCTATGAGATCATATAGGATGTTCTATCTCTTTGTAAGGAGTGACCGATTTTTTGTTGACTACTCACAACCTTCATGCATACTTCACTATATCTAAAACATCCCTCATGAGTCTCAGAGAGTCATACTAGGGAATGAACCAAAACATACATTCATTTACATAAGGTATCATAGTGATCTCAGGTCTAAGGATCACTTGTATTACTCTCACTAGAGAACAATTAGCTGACATGCATATAAGACTCCATCAGATATTTTTCTATTAGGTCAATTCAGTATATTCATTCTTCAATGAGCATCCACATTCTTATATTAGTAATCACTACACAAATGATTGTTAGATCAGCTACCCTCTCCATTGAGCATACGTAGAATGTGCTAATCTTATCGGTATTATTGATCTTCGAATCAATGATCCTACGATTGAGAATATTTTAGATTAGAACTATCAAAAATTTAGATCTCACTAACATGATCTCATCATAGCTCTAAAATCATTATCTTAATCTATGGAGTTCATTATAATTTTAATCAAGTATCATGATGTAGCATAAAATAAAATAAAATATCTAATTTTATTAATAATTAATATTAAATACATGAGTTAGGATGATAGAATACAGAAAACATCCCATCGCATTACATATAAGATTGGCTTGTAGGGTACTATTCTTTTATGGTATTGATCGATGCTCGAACTTGCCAAACCAGATCATCGAATTATTGTGGGTCCACCATTAATAGTGGTGGTGCAAGTCCTTATGGAGCGGGAGCCTGCACAATGCTACCCATGCTTCATCGGGATGATTGTCGATGGAAAGCAGCAGAGTTGTTGCGAGCTTTTATTTTTGCCATTGTTCTCCCTATGTTCGATGGGTGTGATCCTTCCTTTAGCACCAATCTATTGCCACAAGACTCTGGACCTAGGAGGAGCAACTTGGTCGATGATGATCCAAGGAGGAGCTTGGTGGTTGGTGATAATCCAAGGATGATTAGGTGCTCTTGGGACTTGCAAGAAAAATTCAATCATCAAAGATTCTCCGATGGAGGATCCTCTGATGATTAAATTAGCTGAAGCTTTGGGAATAGTAAGGAAGAATTCTAGCCAGAGAGTAGTGTCTCAAGTCCTAACAAGCTTACCGAAGGATCCCCTCTATAGTCCCCCTTTTATAGAGGGGAGGAGAGAGATATATTACCTCAATTATCGATAATTGCTATGAAGAATCATGGCCTACGATGAGTTGTAGATGATGGGTAATTAATGGCATTAAGTTATGTGCCACATTTTGTTGCAACTGTTGGGAGTTTTATTGAAACCATTCAACATTTAAAAGACTTGGGGTTGGCCCATGTTCTCATTGTAACAGCTCAATATCCCTTGGTTTTCTGAAGTCGTCGGCTTGAGTCTGACCAAGAGGTTGGGAGAAGTACGATCTGGTCACCAACAGTTGGTTGAAGACTATGTCTGGAGATAAAATTCAATGAGGTCGTCTGCTTCCACATGGCTTTAGAGTATCTGAATTGGGACCATAACAATAAGGGCTCTCTCTCAGGAGCAAGACATACAGATGATGTTCATTGCCGAGACCTACCTCGCTGTAAAAAGACAGGACATCCAGATGATGTTTGTCATTGAAGTCCTCAGTGCAGAGGGAGCACGAACATCCAGATGATGCTTGTTACCAAGGTTCATCTTGGAATCTTGATCATTGGCCAATGAGTGTATCCGAAGAGGAGTTCCAAGGATAAAGGCCAAGTGGTATAATCCCATAATAGCATTATTTGCAAATAACTTTGTACGCCTAGAATGTTTTTTGATTAAGATATGTGTACATGTTATGTCAGCTAAAATATTTTTATCTTTAAACCAATGAACAAGGATGACTATGCATCCATTCATGGATGATAGGTGCAAACATAAAGTTTTGAGATAGAAATTTGTGCACTTTTGTATTCCAAGTGTTGGTACGAGATATTGGCCAACGTCAGAAAAGGTGAAGATGGCTGAGATCGATATGCCTGGGGGGGATCTGTAAGTAAAAGCCCGATCAGAGGTGGCTCTGGTGGAGATCCTTTGACGCTTAAGTCAATATCTCGTTAAATAGAGGAAGGAGTGTGGGAGGTAGAGTGATGGCTTACCTTAGGGTCTCCTTTTTTGCCTTCCCTTATAGCCAGAGCCTAGAGGTTGTTAGGTTCTGATCCGTAAGCTGTCAGGCTAGGCCTCCTGCCACCTATCCATCATTCAAGTTGTTAGTCATGGGTGTCTGTCATAATGCATGGCCACATACTAGCAGCCTATCATGGTATCCTATCTGCTATGTTCCAGAAGTTTGTTGGGATTTCATCAGGAGGTCCTGTCTGCCACATTCTGGGAGTTTGTTGGGATCCCGTCAAGTCATGTGTGGGTGATCTGCATGCCTGGGTCGTTGAGATGAGTCTGAGGTTGTGTTGGTGGTGTCAGGTGGGCCATCAGGGGTGGTCCATAGGTGGTCTTTAGGAAAGGAGGACACAAGGTGCGCGATCTGGTTGCCATCGAGGACTATTCGATAAGAAACTTTAGCTCAGAAAGGGATGCTTCGTCGATCTGTGCTTTGCAGTCATCTCTGGGAGTCAGATTACGGTGGATTGGGTGCCTACTCTGACTTTGGAGAGAATCCATCAAGTTCTACCGATGGGTCCTTGGTGTCCGCCTTCTCCCAGATTTGACCATCTGGGAGTCAAGTGTCGGCATTGGGACTGACCATGAGCCAGGCCTGGTTCTATGCTCTCCGGGATTGGGCCTGGCCATTCTAGGCCTTGCACCTCTTCACATTTATGGGCCATGTAGATTTTTTGCCAACACATGCCCTTTACTTTCAAGTTCGAGCTATGGTCGGACAAAAGGAGTATTGCCTACTCTTGGCACCAAGGATATGGAGAGTCTGAGGCTGGGGTGCATACGGCTTCAGGGGCGGATATGTGAGACCTTGGTACATAGTTATGGCTAAACTATGGAGCTTCAATTTTAAATTTTGGAGGGCATATTTCTAGGACGGGTGCATTAATTTTGTGCGACTGACAGTGAGAAGCCAATTGATGGGGAGGAGCCATGTGTAGGCTATCTGTTCAAGGGCCATGATCTGTGATCTTCTGGATTTGTCTTTTCTTAGCTATAAAAAAGGGGTGCTAGATTTTCTTCCTTTTTATGCTATCTAGTGGTATTCCCTTTCCTTTCAGCACCTTTTGATTCACCATTGCATCGAGTTCGCTCCACTGAGGGTTTTTCCTCTTGGTGGTGCTCTTAAGAGCTACATAGGAGTCGCTCTCATTATTTCCTCCTTTCCTTCAGGTGGGTCTTCCTTGGCTACCCTCTTTCGCCTCTCTGGTCGAGGTATATTTAGATCTTTTTCACTCCCCCAGGATTCGTTCTTCTCGATTTCTTTGATGGCGGGGTTCATTGGTTTGGTCAGAGAATGGTCCACCTCTTTGGGAGCAGCTCCTAGGAATCCTGTCAAAAAATGTGAAGGATTCTGAAGTCGATTCAGCTTCTGGATCCAGTGATTTTGGTTCTGTGTTAGGGCTGAAAGATCTGAATCGAATTTGGACCTCGTATAGAGTTCCATCAGAGTTCGATCTGAAGCTTTCTGGAACTATGGGTAGGATAAACAATCCGCCACCTGATCGACTGCCTTTGTACGAGGAGGCATTTAATGCTAGCTTTCAATTTTCTATTTCTTCCTTCATCCTTGACCTCTTTCGCTTTTACCGTATCTCCCTTTGCATCCTTGTCCTAAATTCTTTTCGCTTTATTATCGGGTTCTTGGTTGCTTGTGCCATGGCGAATGCACGGCCTTTCATCTCCCTTTTTTGAGCTTTCTTCACCATCAAGAGGCACCCGCATGTCAGAAACTGGTGGTACCTTTCAACTCAGAGGGGTGTATCTTCTTTGATTAAAGGCACCCCCACCTCTGTTCATGCATGGAAGGAGCATTTTCTTTTTATTTTTTGACCCTCGCTCAATAGTTGGGACCTACTGAACTGGGATCAACAAAGAAGAAGGCTACTTTAAAATACTCAGGGACCTCAAGGTTTCCCCTTTAGGAAAGCTGCTATTCGAGGAGGCCCTGGTTAACACAGAACTTAGCCCGATCGTCTCCGGAGGTGAGTAGAAAATAGTGGCCTTTTCTTTATTTTCTTCTCGTGCTTCCAATTCTTACTATATTATTATAGACATGGAGCCTGATGTCTTAGCAAGACTGAAGAGGAATGCTCCCAAAAGAAGAGTAGTTTCAGCCACTGAGGGTTCCTCGAAGAAAGTGAGGGCCACTGAATTCAGTCAATAAGGGGCACCTCTAGGGCAACTTCTTCTAGCTAAGGATGCCATCGAGGGTGCGACTCTTGATCGATCGAGCACACCTTGTCCGGATAGGGTTCCTACGACCTTCCCTCCAAGTTTCCCTTATGTGGCACCTCCCCCCATGCACAGGGGGGAGAGACCTCTGTCTCTGGTGATCGGGCCCCTTGCGTTGGCATCCACGGATGGACCGATCGATGGTGGGGCTCAACAGTCCAGCATTTTTGAGAGCACTGCTTTCGACGATTGGAAGCTTGTTCGACATTTGATGGAGTGGACACTTATTCCTTTAGAGGAAAGGATGTTTAGGAGGCAAAGCTTTGTCAGCCTGTGAAAGCATGCCATGACCTCCCTTCACGAGGTACTGTGATGATGCTTTAGTGTTTTGGTTCTTCTCTCCTCTTTCCTACAAGTTTCTGGGTAGATGTTTTACCTTCTTACCAAGTTGTCAAATCATGCAGGTGAAATAGAATAAGTTTGTGCTCGAGCACAGGCGGTGGAGGCAGAAGTTGAGTGCCTAAAGGAGTCATTGGGTAGATTAGACTCCGTTCTCACTTGTCAAGAAGAGGAGCTATAGAAGGCCGAATCTCGAGCCATCAAGGTAGAGGAAAAGGTGAGAGTTGTTATGGAGGCCCTGAGAAAGGCAGAGACCTCCGAGCAAGAGTTGTGGTGGGAGATGGCCTCGAGGATAACGAGGTCGAGAAGAAGGCTAATGAACATATCGTAGAAGCCAGACGTTTGGCTGTAGAAGTATTTAAAACCTCCAACGAATTCAAGGACATGAAGGTTGCCTTCGAGCAAATATCCTTTAATATCGATTGCGAGGTGGGATTCGAGAAATGCCGATGTTTGGTCGTTGCTCAACTATCCATAATGGATTTCTCCTTTTTGAATGGGGATGAGGAAGGGGTAGCACAAGAGCCCGTCCCTCCTGAACTCAAGGTCATGCGAGGATGGTTGGGAGGGGAGTAGATGGTCATTGAGGTTTCTTCATCCCCGACCATTGATGCCATCGCCCCATCATCGACTTCCCCAGCAACGGCACCTGCAGGCCTGTCGCAAGCTGCTCCGAGTCTGGTAGCTCCTTCCAGCGAGGTCAGCAGCTAGAATTCCTTGTAAATTTGCTTTGCCTTTTTACCATTTCTTATGTAAAAAAAATTTTCATTAATAAAATGATCTCTTGCTTCTTTTTAAAATTGTACCATTCATTGCATATTCATCTAGTCTCGACAAGTCGCCAGTCAGAGCATCTTTCCCATCCTTGACGTCGAGCCCTTGCCAACGCCCATTGCGGCATCATTCAGGGCCCACATCGACGAACTGGAGAGGAAGGTGAGAGCGTGGAGAAAAAGGGCTTTGAGTCAGAAGAGGGAGCTTGTCGAAGTCAGGGAGATGCTCAGGAAGGCTTTAGTGAAAGTCGAGCATCATCGAACGGCTATTTGGCCAAGGGACAAAGCTCACATCGAGAAAAGGAACAAATTGATCGCTGAGTGCAGGAGATTATCGAAGATCGTCGAGGAGACAAGATGGGATGCAGCTATTAGGATCCTTCGATATAATCGTCAGCTCCCATGGGCCCGTGAGAGGATTTCAATATGGGAGTCGCAGAAAGTGGTCAGAGAGGATAAGTGGGAGTTAGTAGTATGCATCGTGCAGCTCAAATGTGAGCTGCGTGATGCCAAAGAGAAGATCTCAAGCCTTGAGTGAGCCTTGGAGAGGGCTAAGCCCAATAAACAGGTGGGCCCCGATAATACGATGATTTCGATATTGATGCCATAGGGGAATCATCCTGCGATGATAGAATTTTTGGCCCTAACTGGACCAAGGTTGAGGGCTGGTCATCAGCAAATTTTAGCCGAGCCCTCACCAAGGGGGAATTCACTTGTTCTGACGAGACCTCGGGCTTGCAGAGAGCTTGGCGATTCTTCTCTGGAGGTTCAGACGATGGGATCCGATGCATGTTCAATCTTGGCTTCAAGGCTAGCTTCGCAAGGTTCCAAAATCCAGTCAAGATGTTATTACTTGAGCTTGATCTCTCTAATCTTCCAAGAGATAGCCCTAAACTTGCAGCGTCTGTAGTCTATCGAGCGGGGTGGCGACTTGAGAGATCATCTCAGAAGAATTTTATGAATAATCAAGATAGAGCCAGTCCTCCGATAGTCATTTGCATGCTCTTTTTTTTTGTACGATAATTGTGTCGATACCAAGCTTCTGCACTTGAGCAGCTTCGAGAAAATAGTTCTTGACAAATGAGCGGTCTTCAGAGTTCCTCTGGATTTATGGTCTCATGCAATCATTATAGATAATCTGGTGTTTTTGGAAAATGGTGCTTCAAAAGTCTTTGTGAAGCGACGGGCCCATTAATTATCGTCTCAGGTATCAGATACGGTGGCTGTCGCTCCCCTAAATGGAATCAGATTAAGAGAATGCCCCACACTAATAGATAGCCTCCTTGTGGTAATGGGCGGATCCACAAAGAGTCACTTTGAATTAACTTTTTTGGGACTGTAAAGGATGCGCTGCCCACTGTCAGGCAGATCATCAAGGCCTTTTCGATGATTGGGTTCCTGAGAACCAGAGTCTATATAAGGAAACTAATGGCTTTCAGGTGTTATCATTTATACCTTTCTGAAGCATTTGTGATTCTTCACTGCCTTAACCACGATGAGGCCCTCCAAGAGAGAAGTGAAGTTGGCTGTTAAGAAGAAGTGGCTTGCAACAAAGAGGGGGACTGCCCTACTTGAAAGGGCAAGAAAAAGGAGTCTGGGGCAGTCCTTCAGTGCCGGCTCCGATACGCATCTCCCACTCCTGCCCCCCAATCTCGTCGGACGCAACTCGAACAAGCTTCGATCGGGGGGGGGGGGTGACTGCAGCCTGTAGGAGGGGTTCATGCCTCGAGCGACTCCTTGTGAATTTCGATGGCTGTCTGGGATTGATGTGTCGAGGAATTTCAGGCCTCGACTGCATTTGAGAAGGAGATCACCGATGTGGCTGCCGCTGCTTTTATCCAGATCTTTGAAGATTGCAAAGTCTTACTTTGGAAGGTGATGCCATAGCTGAACCTTTATTATCATCAGTCGGGCAACGGTGATGAGGAGTTGTTTGACTCTTCTTCTGATGAGGAGTGAATCCTCGATTTTATACTTGCCTTCTTCCTTCCCTCCTCTTTCTTCTTTCTCTTTTTTTTTTTTTTTTTACAGTAAGAATCATCGTCTTTAATGAGAAAGACAAATTTATTTTGAATGCATATTCCTTATATGTGTCCGTGTCTGAATTTATGCTTTTGATTGATTGAACGTCATTTGATATAGGGTCAAGACTGACCTTACAAGGCCGATTAGGAGTCGGGCAGTCAATGATTGTCAGTAATTAAGACTGACATGGGGTCACACCGAACAGAGGTCATCTAGCATAGGGCCGACCAAAAGTCGTCAGGTTGACATTGCTCGTCACCTTTACGCTAACTAGTTGAGGTCCCACCGACCATTCATAACACAGCCCACAGCACGTAGTTCAACATACAAATGAGGATGGGTGGAAAGTCTCTCAAATGGTTTCACCCTAGGTGACTAACTCGCTATTGTTCTATGAAAGGATTCTTGCCTAGTCAAACAAATGGGCTCATGGATCAACTGAGGAATCCTTCAAAACTCGACTAACAACGTCCTGACTGTTTAATGAGTCATATTTTGGTTATGTGACAACTGTATAATCATCAATCGAAAGTGGCCAATGATAAGTCAGGAGTAATGTGGAGCCATAGCGTACCATGCCTTAGCCTCAGCATATCGTGACCCTAGGCGAAACTTCCCCGGTATATGCCCCTTGCTCCAGTGTCTGGGCTTGGGTCAGGCGGAGGGAGTAGGTCCACTTGTACTGATAAGGAATGCGAAAGGGTGGTGTACTCGTGGCACGTGCGCATGATTTTCAAGATGCATCTGCACTTTTGTGCCCATATTAAATGTGTCCTGCCGCTACAATCTGGCGGAGAAAAATGAAATGATGCAGCTTTTCCACTAGTACCCAAATTAAATGCACACTAGGCAGGGGCAGTGCCCATGGCCAATCTCCATTTGATATTTTTGGATGCAATTAGGACCTGCTCCTCTTTTTATTGAGGGAACTTCTTCCCACTTCATCTTCCAACTCGCTGTACCCCATCCTAGATCCACTCTCTCTGATGCTGGGCAAAAGTTCACCTTCTAGTAGCCATATCAAGATGAAACGACCTCCTCAGAGAAAGCAGAAGCTGTATTTTTGATTGGGGCCATCGGGGCTCACCTCATGGGCTTCAGCTTGGCTTGGGAGATTTTGGAAATAGCCATCCTGCTTCATGGTGGCAAGGATCCGCTACCTTAAAGGTCTCCTCAACCACAATACCCAGAATGGGTGTGGCTTCGGCCACATCCTTTGGTGAGGGCTCCATGGGGGCTGTGCTTCTGAGAGGGATGGACACTGCACCGTCTGTCTGATCACAGTGGAAGCTGTGGCCTTCACCACCAGGAGGGAGCCTTTGTGTGGCTCTCAGCAGTTTGTTGAGGTGATTCGGATGTATCCTCCACCCATCGGTGCTGACTTTCTGTCGGACTTTCGATTGGATTGGAATTCCATATCAGGACGATGGAAGATAGTGGTGTTGCTCCTAGATTGATTTTGATGATTACAAAGCAGATTGAAGGGATACCAATACTTTTATTTGAAAAAGTCTTTGTGCTCTTCAGGGGCAAAATCATAATTTTACCAAAACCCTGATTTAATAGTATCATTTGGTAGAGCAAAAGATTTGTGATCTATTGGTGAAAATTTTATTATTTTTGGACTTGTATTTTTGAAGTTATGCATGTTTGAAATCCATGAGTCGACTCATGAGTCAGCTCATGGCACAATGAGCAGCTTGGCATGCTAAAATTTCTGTTGGCACGCTGGATTTTTGGCTTGACACGACCTGTGAGTCGACTCATGAGTCGACCCACAAGGCATGAGTCGACTCATGAGTCGACTTCTGCATGTTTGGGCCAAAAAATTTCAGAAACCTAATTTTTGGTTGTTACAACAGAGGTCGACTCATGAGTCGAACCCTGAGGCATGAGTCGACTCATGAGTCGACCCCTGCGATGGGATTTCTCCGCAACGGCTAGTTTTTAACCCGTTTTAGTTGCTTTTAATGCTCATTTAATGTGCTCTAACGGCTCTTTTTCTGCCTAGAATATTTTCCTCTATTTCTTAAAGCTATAAAAGGTTTCAAAAGGTGAAAAATAAAAAAGAGAGATTGATAAGAGATAAGCAAGACATTAAGAAGAGAAAGAAAGAGATTTGAAGAGCATTCAAGAGAGCTTTCAAGAGCATTCAAAAGAGAGGGTTTCTCAAGCCAATTTTTCAGTCCTAATCAAGAGCTTATTTAAAACCTTCAAGAAGCCTTCAATCAAAGCTCACCAACTCCTCAAGTGTTCATTCAATTCTTCATCCACTTTGAGGAAATCCAAAAGGGGCTTCTTCACTTGAGTAAAGTGTATTTAAAGTTATATTCGCTCATTAAAGGAGCTTTTCTTGTACTTATTTGTGCTATAAACTGTTTTACTCTTTGTGAGTAATTATTTTTATTTTGGAGGGGTTTCAAAACAAGAGAAGGTTGATCCGAACCTGAAATCGAAGTGTATTGGGTTGGCTTATACCCGAAAAACAAGTGGACTAGCTTGGGATAGCTAGTGTCGGAGTTTTTGATGTTTGTATTCGGGTTGAATACAAGTATAGTGGATTGAAATTCTCAAGTTGGAGCTTGGGGAGTGGATGTAGGTGCAAGGTTGGCACCGAACCACTATAAATCCTTGTGTTTGTGGTGTGCATTATTGCTTCTCTTTAACTCTTCATTATTTTCTTGCATTCTTGCTTTAGGTAATTAATCTTGAACTAAAGTCTTTCTCCTCATTCATTTAGCTTTTGACAAACACTTTTCATAAGTTATTAGTTAAGCTTAAAATTTTTTTAAACCCAATTCACCCCCCCTCTTGGGTTGCATAGCTGGGCAACAAGTGGTATCAGAGCCTGGTGCTCTAGCCCTTCTTTGATCTAAACAATCAAAGAGCCAAAGATCTATGGCAACCCATGTCAGTACTTCTCTAGCCGAGGGGCAATCCACCAACCGACCTCCACTTTTCAATGGGTCTAATTACACCTATTGGAAAGCTCGGATGAAGATATTCATACAAGCACTCGACTATGATATGTGGAGTATCATAGTGAACGGTCCTCACACATCCACTAAAATTATAGATGGTGAGGAGTCAACCAAACCCGAGAAAGAATGGGATGAGGTTGATAAGAAATTGGCACAATTAAATGCTAAAGCAATGAATGTACTTTATTGTGCTCTTGATGCTAACGAATTTAATCGTATTTCTACTTGTTCATCTGCTAAAAAAATATGGGATAGGTTAGAAGTAACCCATGAGGGAACAAATCAAGTAAAAGAGTCTAAAATAAACATGCTTGTGCATAAATATGAATTGTTTAAAATGGAGCATGATGAGTCCATAACTGTAATGTTTATTCGCTTTACTGATATAATTAATGGTTTAAAGAGTCTTGGCAAGTCCTATACTAACAGTGAGCTAGTAAGAAAGATTCTCAGGTCATTGCCAAGAACTTGGGAAGCCAAGGTGACTGCTATCCAAGAAGCGAAGGACTTGAACACTCTACCTCTAGAAGAGCTTCTTGGATCTTTGATGACTCATGAGCTAAGCATGAAGCAACATCAAGAGGATGAAGTTAAAAAGAAAAGAACCATTGCCCTCAAATCCACAGCTTCTCCTGATGAAGAAACTGATGACACAGAAGATGAAGAACAGGATGAAGAGATGGCACTCATCACTCGGAGATTCAAGAAATTTCTAAGAAAAAAGAAACAGGGGATGAGAAAGAGGCCATTCACAAAAGGAGAACAAAGCAAAGAGAAAGAGAAAGATCAACCCCTTATCTGCTATGAGTGCAAGAAGCCGGGATATTTCAAATCCGAATGTCCACAACTGAAGAAAGGTCTCAAAAAGTTCAAGAAGAAGGCAATGATGGCCACATGGAGTGCGAGTGATGACTCAAGCTCTGATGAGGAAACCTCAACCGAACAAGCCAACCTGTGCCTTATGGTACACGAAAATGAGGTAATTTCT
This sequence comes from Elaeis guineensis, assembly GCF_000442705.2. Lineage (NCBI taxonomy): Eukaryota > Viridiplantae > Streptophyta > Magnoliopsida > Arecales > Arecaceae > Elaeis > Elaeis guineensis. The sequence goes on from NC_026005.2 coordinate 22,271,224, forward strand.
GAAACTCCTACTGAATTTATATTTGAAGAATTGCATGAAGCATTCTATGATTTAATTGATGAATTAAAGAAACTAGGGATGAAAAACAAAGAACTGAAATTGAAAAATCAGTCCTTAGTGAAACAAGCTGAAAGCCTTTCAATTGAAAGATCCACCTTGCTTCAAGAAAATCAAAGCTTAAAGAATGAAATTAACAAGCTGAAACCTATAGTAGATAAGTTCACCTTAAGTTCAAACAAACTAAATATGATTCTTGATAATCAAAAAGCCGTATATGATAAGGCTGGACTTGGCTATAACCCCTTGAAGAAACAAAAATTTCTGAAAAATATTTATGTAAACTATTCAAGTAACAAGTCTACCAATATTACTTGTTTCAAATGTGGTAGAGTAGGACATAAATCATACACTTGCCTCTTTAACAAATCTGCAAACACAACTATAAAGAAAATATGGATTCCAAAAGGAACCATTTTGACTAACCAAAAAGGATCCAAGAAAGCTTGGGTACCTAAAACAAAAACTTGACTTTTGCTTGCAGGTGTATCTAGCATCCCAAGGAGGAAATAGAAAATGGTATCTTGACAGTGGATGCTCGAGACACATGACTGGTGATGAATCACAATTCATCATGCTTGATGCTAAGGATGGAGGGATGGTCACCTTTGGAGATAATGGCAAAGGAAAGATCATCGGGATAGGTAACATTGGTATCACTCCCTCCAAATACATTGAAAATATTTTGTTAGTTAAAGGTTTAAAGCATAACTTACTTAGCATTAGTCAAATTTGTGATAAAGGGTATAAAGTTGTTTTTGAATCATCTGTTTGCATTGTGACTAGTCCTATTAACGATGGCATTAAATTTATAGGACATAAACATGGCAATGTTTATATGATAGATTTAAATGATTTAGCCAAAATAGATATGCAATGCCTAGTATCCTTGAATGCTAAAGTTAATGAGACTAGTTGGCTTTGGCATCGTAGACTTGCACACATTAGCATGCATTCTCTTTCAAAATTAATTAAGAAAGAATTAGTTCTTGGCTTGCCTAAACTGAATTTTGAAAAAGATAGAATTTGTGATGCATGCCAACTAGGTAAACAAACTAGAGTTTCATTTAAATCCAAAAATATTGTTTCAACTTCTAGACCTTTAGAGCTTTTGCATATGAACTTATTTGGACCAATTAGAACAACTAGTCTAGGAGGAAAATGATATGGTTTTGTAATTATAGATGATTACTCTCGTTTTACTTGGGTTTTCTTTTTGGCACACAAAGATGAAACTTTTCATATTTTCACTAAATTTTATCAAAAAGTCACCAATGAAAAAGGATTTTCAATTCAAAATATTAGAAGTGATCATGGAACTGAATTTGAAAATCAAAACTTTGAAAATTTTTGTGATAAAAATAGAATTGGCCATAACTTCTCTGCTCCTAGGACACCCCAACAAAATGGGGTAGTTGAAAGGAAAAACAGAACTTTAGAAGAAATAGCCCGTACCATGCTTTGTGAAAGCAACCTACCAAGATATTTTTGGGCAGAAGCAATTAACACAGCATGTTACATTTTAAATCGTGCTTTGATTAGACAAATTTTAAAGAAAATCTCCTATGAACTTTGGAAAGAAAGAAAACCAAACATTGCATATTTTCATATTTTTGGTTGTCGATGTTTTGTATTAAATAATGGTAAAGAAAGACTTGGTAAATTTGATGCAAAATCAGATGAAGCAATCTTTCTAGGTTACTCCTCCACTAGTAAAGCTTTTAGAGTTTTTAACAAAAGAACTTTAGTAGTTGAGGAGTCCATACATGTTGTTTTTGATGAATCTAATGATCTTCCTTCAAGGAAGATGAGGGTGTTGATGATGCAGATCCTCTAATAGAAGATATGAAGGAGATCACTCTGAAAGATTCAGCAACTCCAGAGAACGAGGAACAAGAAGACAAACAAGATGAGAGAGGTGAAGAAATTCAAGAACAACCTCAAGGTACAAATGACCTACCCAAGGAATGGAGGTATGTTCACAACCACCCTAAGGAGTTAATTATTGGTGATCCTATGCATGGGGTAAAAACTCGTTCTTCACTTAGAGATATATTTAATCATTGTGCTTTTGTATCTCAACTTGAACCAAAAACTATTGAAGAAGCTGAAAATGATCATAATTGGATTAATGCAATGCAAGAGAAACTTAATCAATTTGAAAGAAATAATGTTTGGACCCTAGTATCAAGACCTAAAAATTATTCAATAATTGGCACAAAATGGGTCTTTAGAAACAAATTAGATGAGCATGGTAATGTAATTAGAAATAAAGCAAGACTGATTGCTAAAGGATATAATCAAGAAGAAGGAATTGATTTTGATGAAACCTTTGCACCTGTTGCTAGATTAGAAGCCATTAGACTTCTACTTGCGTATGCTTGCTTTATGAAATTTAAATTATTTCAAATGAATATCAAAAGTGCATTTTTAAATGGATATATTGCTGAAGAAGTCTATGTAGAACAACCCCCGAGATTTAAAAATCATGCTTTTCCTGATCATGTTTTTAAATTAAATAAAGCTTTATATGGATTAAAACAAGCACCTAGAGCTTGGTATGATAGGCTAAGCAAATTCTTACTAAACAATAATTTTTCAAGAGGTAATGTAGATACAATCCTCTTTATTAAAAGAAATCAAAATGATATGTTAGTAATACAAATTTATGTTGATGATATAATTTTTGGGTCTACTAATGAATCTCTTTGTCAAGACTTTGCTAAGCTCATGCAGGGGGAGTTCGAGATGAGCATGATGGGAGAACTTACCTTCTTCCTCGGACTCCAAATCAAACAAACAAAAGAGGAAATCTCCATCATCCAAAGCAAGTACACCAAGGAACTACTCAAAAGATTTGGAATGGAGAACTCCAAACCTATTGGAACACCCATGAGCTCCTCATGTAAGCTTGACAAGGATGATGAAGGTAAATGTGTAGACTTAAAATACTATAGAGGTATGATTGGATCATTATTATATTTAACTGCAAGTAGGCCTGATATCATGTTTAGTGTTTGTTTATGTGCTAGATATCAATCTAATCCTAAAGAATCTCATTTGAATGCTGTTAAAAGAATCCTTAGATACTTGAATGGTACTCAAACTCTAGGATTATGATACTCTAAGGACTCACAAATTGATTTATTAGGATATTCAGATGCTGATTTTGCTGGATGTAAATTAGATAGAAAAAGCACAAGTGAAACTTGCCAATTTCTTGGAGTTAACCTAATCTCCTGGTTTAGCAAGAAATAAAATTCGGTAGCACTGTCTACGGCTGAGGCCGAATACATTGCAGCCGAAAGTTATTGTGCTCAAATCTTGTGGATTAAGCAACAACTCGAAGACTTTGGAATTAAACTTAATGAAACACCAATAAGATGTGACAACACAAGTGCCATAAATCTATCTAAAAATCCAATTCAACATTCAAGATCCAAACATATTGAAATAAGATATCACTTTATAAGAGAACATGTTCAAAACAAAAATATAATTCTTGAATATGTTTGTACTAAAAATCAATTAGCTGATATCTTTACGAAGGCCCTTAGTGAGGACAGATTCTGTGAAATTAGGAGAAATCTAGGAATTCTTGATCCATATGCCTAAATATTTCTCAATTTCCAAAGAGTTGATGTCAAAAATTCTTAGAGCTCAATTTTCAACATCTATCTTGGTCCCAAAAGCTCAAGTTTATCATTCTCAAAACTTGTCTTTGAGCAAAATTCTTTCTTCTAAAATTTCAAATTTTTCTGGAATTTATTCGTATTTTTTCTGAATTTCTGAGCTTCATGAGTCGACCCCCTTGAGTCGACCCCATGGTAAACTTGTAATTTTTTCCAACTTTCCACGGGCTCCTTCTTTTTATTTGGGATCCTGTTCGTGAGCCGACTCATCCTTTCGTCTTCCTCCTTCCAAAAATCGACTTTCCCATTTCCATTCTCTCCAAAACCGAGGATCTAGCTCAAGGTTCTTCTCCCTTCTCCTCTCCACCATAAATCGCCATCTGGGAAAAGAGATTTTCGTGCTTTCTCCCTTTGTTTGAAACGGTTGGAGCGTGCCCTAGCACTCCTCCGTTCTTCTCTAATCCGCCTCTTCTCTCCACCAAAATCCCTCTCCATTCTTTTGTAATCCTTCTTCCACTCATCCACTTGATCCTCCAAGTCTCTCTGCCTGCTACTGTGGTGAATATAGCTCCGAAGATGAAGCTTCCTCAAAGAAGAAAGTCGGTCCGTGAGCTAGAAAAAAATATTCGGAGAAAAAGGCAAGCTGCTCAGTCCTCCACTGCTCCCACTCCGGCTTCTGTGTCAGCTCAAGGTCCTTCTCAATCATCCCTAAGCCCCAGTAAGAATCCTCTATCTGATAGGAAAGTTGAAACCGAAAAGAATGTGGATTTTCGGTTCTTTGAAAAAGAGGGTTTTACTTTTGGAACTAAAATTAAAAACCAAGGATGGGGTTTCTACTGCTCCCTTAAGGAAGTCACTTTTGTAGACCTAGTCAGAGAATTCTATCAGAATTTGCATTATGGGAATGGGTCAGTGACTTCAACAGTCAAGGGTGTTGATATTTGTTTGGATCCTAGTATATTGGGAGAAATACTACATTTGCCTAGCGAGGGTTACTCTTATATGGAACTCCCAGTAAAGGAAGAGGGGATCAGTGTTATTCTAGGGGGAACCTACTCAGGGAGTTTGAATAAATTGAAAGCAAAGATTTTGTCTATTGAGATGAGGATCCTACATCAGTTAGTGACGAAGCTCTTCTTCCCTAGGAGTGGTAGGCATGATCTACTTTCCAGCAGAGATATTTGTATTATGTTTCATGTTATCACTCAAACCCCCCTGAACCTCCCTGCACTAATGATAGAGGCCATGAGAGAGACTTTGAACAGATCCAAGGCACACTTGCCTTTTGGTATGGCCCTTACTCGAGTTTTTAGGAGGTTTGGAGTTAGCTGTGAGGGGGAGGCATCTACTAAGCTCTCTCATGTAGACACCTTCAACCAACACACCCTGCACCGAATGGGTTTTACAAAGACTGATGGTGGTTGAATCAAGGATTCTGAGGAGAGAGCTGAGGATAGAGCTGAAGACAGAGCTGAAGAAGAAGGTCCATCATCTCCTATCCATGACTTCAGGGTAGCATCACCAGATATCCAGTTCATTCCAGATCCAGAGGCTGGCCCTTCAGAGTTCACCAGGATGCCCACACTAGTACATCAGCCAGAGAGCAGAGCACCTCCATCAGAGTTCAGACTGGCTGATGATCAGATCGAGCAGATATCACAGCGTGTGGCTTCTTTGCTATCTAGTCAGTGGAGCAGTACTACATTTGCACTAGGGGCCACTTCATCTGATCAGACCATGACTCTCCATATCTCCACTGTGTTTCAGATGATATCAGATCAGTCTATCTGGATTCAGCAGCTTGAGGACACCGTTTGAAGACTGACTGGCAGAGTTCTTGACTTGCAGGGGCAAGTCCTAGCTTTGGCCCATCCTCAGCCACAGGAGTCCACTATTGAGGTCACAGACCTTACTGCAGAGGCTGGCAGGCTCAGAGGTGCACTGGAGGGTGGATATGAGTTACTGAGGAGAGAGATCCGAGGATCGAGTGAGCATGCATCCACTCAGTTCACTGCTCTACTTCAGTCTGTTTTCAGAGCACTGAATGTACTTGATTCCATCAGACTCACTCTTTCTGTCCAGTCCTTGGCCTCGCAGCGTTCTCAGCCTCCTAGTTCATCTCGCTCTCCTGCTCGTGCCAGAGGAAGACGGGGTAGAGGACGCACTTCTGGTCGAGATCCATCAGCTCCTCATCCCATATCTGACGACTCCGATCCTTCTAGTCATGATCTTTACTAGATCCTAGGTGTCAGTGTCTTGTTTTGTCTAGGATCTGTATTTTGGGGCCATGTATTGACATTAGCTAGTTGACTTTTATATTATGAAATATGTATGGAAACAATTATGGTTTTAATTATCTTTCACTTATATATCTACTCTTTGTAATGATCATCTTTTGGTTATATATATTCCCTTGTTGAAACTGCTTCTCTTTGTTGATGATTGCTGTTAATGATTGCTGTATTAAGGGGGAGCAAATATTAATGATTAGCACTAAAAGTATTAAAGAGAAAATATATTCAGAAAAAGAGGGGGAGTTAACCATGTTTGATGATGTCAAAAAGGGGGAGAAATTAAAGAAAAAGAAATCCATCAAAAGCAAAACCATAAATTATGAGAAATTAAAGAAAAAGCAACCCATCAAAAGCAAAACTACAAATTATGAAAAATTAATGAATGAATTGGAGAATTTAAAGAACAATATCAAAAGTAAAATGCTAAGTACAATGTAATTGAGCAACCTTTTAAATTACTTCTTTACATATGCTCTGATTTGTTTTAAAAATTTAAATATGCTCTGATATGCTTTAAAATTCCAACTTGCTCTGATACATCTTAAGAAATTTAACTTGCTCTGATACATCTTAAAATTCTTAACTTGCTCAGATACATTGTAAAATTCTTAACTTGCTCTGATACATTGTAAAGTTCTTACTTGCTCTGATACATCTTAAATTTAAAATGCTCTGATACACTTTCCAAATTAACTCTTAGACATGCATTGGCACACCTAATTATTTTTGCTCTGATACTAAAACTAAAATCAAATGAGAATGAGCAAATTTTCAAGATACAGCTTGTTCTGATAACAAAAATAAATTTTCTGCTCTAACACCAACTTCACATAATCCAATGAGCAAATTTTCAAATCTTTAAGCAAATGGGCAAACTATTTATGCATATGACCACTTGTATCACATGCCAAAAGAATCAATACTCTTTTCAAGCATATGCACCTATAATGCATCCTTTTGAAATTCATGATTCACATAAATGCTTTTGTTCAAGTATTTTGTCATCATCAAAAAGGGAGAGATTGTTGCTCCTAGATTGATTTTGATGATTACAAAGCAAATTGAAGGGATACCAATACTTTTATTTGAAAAAGTCTTTGTGCTCTTCAGGGGCAAAATCATAATTTTACCAAAACTCTGATTTAATAGTATCATTTGGTAGAGCAAAAGATTTGTGATCTATTGATGAAAATTTCATTATTTTTGGACTTGTATTTTTGAAGTTGTGCATGTTTGAAATCCATGAGTCGACTCATGAGTCAGCTCATGGCACAATGAGCAGCTTGGCACGCTGAAATTTCTGTTGGCACGCTGGATTTTTGGCTTGGCACGACCTGTGAGTCGACTCATGAGTCGACCCACAAGGCATGAGTCGACTCATGAGTCGACTTCTGCATGTTTGGGCCAAAAAATTCCAGAAACCCAATTTCTGATTGTTGCAACAGAGGTCGACTCATGAGTCGACCCCTAAGGCATGAGTCGACTCATGAGTCGACCCCTGCGATGGGATTTCTCTGCAACGGCTAGTTTTTAACCCGTTTTAGTTGCTTTTAATGCTCATTTAATGTGCTCTAACGGCTCTTTTTCTGCCTAGAATATTATTTTCTATTTCTTAAAGCTATAAAAGGTTTCAAAAGGTGAAAAATAAAAAAGAAAGATTGACAAGAGATAAGCAAGACATTAAGAAGAGAAAGAAAGAGATTTGAAGAGCATTCAAGAGAGCTTTCAAGAGCATTCAAAAGAGAGGGTTTCTCAAGCCAACTTTTCAGTCCTAATCAAGAGCTCATTTAAAGTCTTCAAGAAGCCTTCAATCAAAGCTCACCAACTTCTCAAGCATTCATTCAATTCTTCATCCACTTTGAGGAAATCCAAAAGGGGCTTCTTCACTTGAGTAAAGTGTATTTAAAGTTATATTCGCTCATTAAAGGAGCTTTTCTTGTACTTATTTGTGCTATAAACTGTTTTACTCTTTGTGAGTAATTATTTTTGTTTTGGAGGGGTTCCAAAATAAGGGAAGGTTGATCCGAACTTGAAATCGGAGTGTATTGGGTTGGCTTGTATCCGAAAAATAAGTGGACTAGCTTGGGATAGCTAGTGTCGGAGTTTCCGACGTTTGTATTCGGGTTGAATACAAGTATAGTGGATTGGAATTCTCAAGTTGGAGCTTGGGGAGTGGATGTAGGTGCAAGGTTGGCACCGAACCACTATAAATTCTTGTGTTTGTGGTGTGCATTATTGCTTCTCTTTAACTCTTCATTATTTCCTTGCATTCTTGCTTTAGGTAATTAATCTTGAACTAAAGTCTTTCTCCTCATTCATTTAGCTTTTGACAAACACTTTTCATAAGTTATTAGTTAAGCTTAAAATTTTTTTAAACCCAATTCACCCCCCCTCTTGGGTTGCATAGCTGGGCAACAAGTGGTTGTATTAAATCACCGAGTGTGAGAGTGCCTTTTTATCCCTCTCGCACCTCTGCTAGATGACCAGCTTGTCCCTCATGCTCCTGCCACAATAGAGACGGCAGGCAGCCAGCATCCTTCAGTGAGAGAGTGTGGGGATCTCGTTAAGGAGCGATGAGGGGCTCCTCTTGAAATTCGAGGCTGTGGATTCTTCTAAGGTGAAAGCTCGAGATGCTGAGATCAAGTTGGGGAAAGAGCCTTCCAACCCAACTCCGACGGTCCATGGGTTTTAAATCTAGAGCAACACTCCCATGATCTCCGAATCGTTCGCATCTGAGTATGGGAGATTTTCCTTGGGCAAAGTATTGTGCTCGTTCCATCATGTATCACTACTTCATTATCATCTATATAATGCTTGACGTGTTGTCTTTATGAAAACTTTATCTTTGATTAAAACAACAAACTTTTCTTTGTAGGTTTTTATGTGCTCGATCGACTAAGGATTGTTAGTTCAAATAGGGCCCATTGGTTAGGTGCCTGTAATCTATGTTAAAGGTTGATCACAAGGTACGTCGGTCAATGGCCATCCTGCATTGAGACCGACAATCTGTTGCACCGACTAGAAGCCAAACAAATGGCTCCTTTGACGTTGGGCCACTCAAAGATCAAGCCGATCGAAGGCTGTTGATTGTTAGAGCCAATCAAAGGCTCTTTCAAGCGTTGGGCCGATCAAAGACCAGATCGATCAAAGATCGTTGATTGTTAAAGTCGATCAGAGGCTCCTTCAAATATTGAGCCGATCAAAGATCGGACCAATCAAAGACTGTTAATTATTAAAGCCGATCAAAAGCTCCTTTAAGCATTGTGTCGATCAAAGGCCAGGCCGATCAGAGGTCGTTGATTGTTAAAATCGATTAGAGGCTCTTTCAAACATTGGGCCAATCAAAGATTAGGCCGATCAAAGACCGTTGATTGTTAAAGTTGATCAAAAGCTCCTTCAAGCATTGGACCAATCAAAGATCAGGTCAATCCGAGGCCGTTGATTATTAAAGCCGATCAGAGGCTCCTTCAAATGTTAGGCCGATCAAAAGCCAGGCCGATCAAAGACTGTTGATTGTTAAACAGATAAGAAAATAAAAAGGAGAAGGCAAATAGTAAGAAGAATTTTATTAAAAATAGTAGAAGTAATGCTGTACATTACTGATAGTATATTCGAAGATTTTCTGAATTCCATGGCCGGAGAAGTAGAACTCCGTCCAGCTGCTTTAGTTGTTAGGTTTCTGGCTTGACAATTTCATCCACTTGGTAGGAACCTTCTCAGTTTGGTGTTAGCTTGCCCTGCTCGCCTGACTGAAAAACTTTCACTCTGCATAGTATCGGATCACCAACCTTGAAGCACTTGCTCTTGACTCGAAAGTTATAATACCAGGCCACCCGATGTTGATAAGCAATCATTCTGGCGTGAGCCCTTTCTCGAACTTCCTCCAGTAAATCCAACTCTACACGGAGTCTTTCCACATTAGTCTGCTCGTTAAAATTCTCAACTCGCATTAATGGAACTTTGACCTCAACGGGGACCACTGCTTCAACCCCAAAGATGAGGTGAAAAGGGGTTCATCTGGTTGAGATCCTGGGTGTCATCCGATATGCCCAAAGAATATGGTAGAGTTCATCGGCCCATGCTCCTTTAGCTCCATCCAACCTTCATTTCAGACCCTACAGTATGGTTCGATTGGTTATCTCTACCTCCCCATTCGTCTGAGGGTGCACTACAGAGGTAAAATGATTCGAGATCCCGTATTTCTCATAGAGTTGATCTAGCTTGGATCTCGTGAACTGGCACCCATTGTCGGTTATCAATACTTGAGGAAGTCCAAAACGGCATATTATGCTCTTCCAGACAAAATTCATAACTTTTGCCTCAGTGATGTGGGCCAACTGTTCCGCCTCACCCACTTGGTGAAGTAGTCTACCGCAATAAGTAAGAATTTTTTCGAGACTGATGCTAGAGGAAAAGAACCGAGGATGTCCATTCTCCATTATGCAAATGGCCAAGATGCACATATGGGGGTGAGCGGGACAGCCAGCAGATGCTATATATTGGAATATCGTTGGCACCGATCACATCATGCAACTAGGCTCAGGGCGTCCTGTTGCATGGTCGGCCAAAAATAAACTTGTCGAGGAGCTTGTAAGCCAGTATCCTCTTTCCAATATGATTTCCACATATGCCTTCATGCTCCTCTTTTAGAGCATATTCAGCCTCCGCCGGCTGTAGACATTTTAAGAGTGGTAGGAAAAATAATCTCCTATAGAGTTTTCTCTCATGAAGCAGGTATCGAGGTGACTGGTACCTTATTTTTTGAGCTTCCTTCCGATTGGCTGGCAAAATCCCATCTTTGAGATAACTGATCAGAGAGTCCATCCAGCAGGACTCTTCTTCCACCTACATTACCACCACAGGCTCCTCTATGCATGGCCTGCTCAGTACCTCAAAAAAGGCATATCGTGGCAACTCCGACAGCACTGACATTGCCAGTTTAGACAACAGATTTGGGTGAGAGTTTTTTGATCTGAAAATTTGTGGAATCTCAAAGTCTGCAAATTGGGAGATCAAATCTCTAATCTTTTGATGGTACTTCACCATATTCTTTTCGCAGGCTTCAAATTGGCCTTGGATGTGGCCGACAACTAATTGAGAATCGCTACGAGCTTTCAAACCTCAAATCCCCAGCTCCCTAGCGATCCTAAGACCAATAGCTAGAACTTCATAATTTGCCTCATTGTTGGTTGCTGGAAACTTGAAGCGAAGGGCGTATTCAGGACCGTCCCATTCAGGATTGAGAGAATCAACCCCGCTCCCGATCCTTTGGAGATGGATGATCCGTTGACATACCTCTCCCAGGCACCTGAGCCAAACTTGGGATGGCCCTTGTGGGTCTATTCTCGGGATTCGGCTTCTTCGATCGCTTCGGGCTCATCTGGGATGGCGCATTCCACTACAAAGTCAGCTAAAATCTGAGCCTTGATCGAGGGTCAACATCAAAATTGAATATCAAACTTGGAGAGATCTATTACCCATTTTGCGAGTATCCTGATGCGTCAGGATGGTGGAAGATGCTCCTCAATGGTTGGTCTGTCAAGAGTATAATTGAATGGGCTTGGAAGTATGGGCGGAGCTTCTGAGCAGCGATAAGAAGGGCATAGGCCAGCTTCTCGAGCCTCGAGTATCGGGTCTCTGCATCCCTCAAAGTCCGTCCGACATAATAAATCAGCCTTTGGACCTTATCCCATTCTTGGATCAGTATTGCACTCATCGCTATAGAAAAGATGGATAAATATAAAAATAATTCTTCATCCAAATCAGGCTTATCGAGCAATGGAGCGGAACTGAGGTAATTCTTTAAGTCAGCAAAGGTGCTATGACACTTGTCCATCCACTGGAAGTCCTTCGACCATCTCAAGATCTGGTAGAAGGGCAGGCAGCGTTCGGTGGACCTTGAAACAAAATGGTTCAAGGCGGCAATCCTCCTTACTAGACTTTGTACCTCCTTAACTATGCTTGGAGGAGCCATCTCTTACATAGCTCTAATTTTTTTTGGATTGGCTTCAATTCCTCGATTGGAGACCATAAATCCCAGAAAGTTGTCAGCAGTTATCCCAAAAGTACACTTGTAGGATTGAGTTTCATCTGATACTTTTGATAGGTGATAAAGGTCTCTATGAGATCTTCAATGTGGGCTCCAAAGAACTTGCTCTTGACAAGCATATCATCCACATACACTTTCATATTCCACCCAATTTGGTCCTTGAATATTTTATTCATGAGGCATTGATAAGTCGCACCTACATTTTTTAGACCAAAGGGCATAACTCTGTAATAGAAATATTTCGTGTCAGTAATGAAAGCTATTTTTTTCTCATCCTCTGATGCCATCCGGATTTGATTGTAATCGAAGAAGGCATCCATGAAGGTGAGGAGCTCATGCCCTGACATGGCATCGACCAGCGGATCAATTCTCGATAAAGTATATCTATCTTTCGAGCATGCCTTATTTAGATTGACAAAGTCAATACAAATGTACCATTTTCCATTTGCCTTCTTCACCAGGACCACATTTGCAATCCACTCAGGGTAAGTCATTTCTCCGATAAAGCCCGCTTGTAGTAGCTTATCTACTTCCTCGACAATCGTCCTTTGCCTCTCAGAGGCAAAATTATGCTTTTTTTTTCTTGAATGGATGATGCCGCGGGTTGACATTAAGTCAGTGCACTATCACTGAGGGATCAATACCCGATATATCCAGCAAAAAAAAAAACTAACCGAGATCTCAATACCTAGTTGAGGTTGGATCCGATCCGAATGATGTGCTCTGGGTTGCCATCTGCCAAAGGGATGAATACGAGGTCCTCGATCGGTGTCCCACGCTCCTAAGTTAACTCATCACGAGTATCCAATCCTTCAACAGGGTAGGACTCAGCAGGTCCGTCTCCTTGGAGGGTGTATTGTAGCAATGACGTGCCAAGTCTTGTTCCTCACGGACTTCTCCAACTCCCTCTGTCATTGGAAATTTTATCTTCAAATAATACGCGGATATAATGGCTTGGAGTGCATTGAGGCCTGGTTGTCCGAGAATCGTATTATATGCTGAAGGTGCTCGAACGATCAGAAAATCAACTAGGACGATAGATTGGCATGGGTATTGACCGACCTTTATTGTCAAGGTGATGACCCCTTCCATCAAGATAGTGGTTTCGGTAAATCTGACAAGTGGAGAGTTTATTCTCCCTAGTTGAGTAGCAGATAATTCCAATTTCACAAAAATGTCGTAAGACAAGATATCAGAGGAACTTCTATTATCGATCGAGATGCAGCATACATCATAGTTTTTGAGATTAAGTGTTACAACTACTGCATCATTGTGCGGGAACTGGACCTCTCGAGCATCCTTCTTGGTAAAGATTATGAGGTCCTCAATCTGCTGTCTCTTCACCTTCTTTCTTTCTCCACTATCGCCACCACTGCTCTGTCCCACCATGATGGTATTTATAACATCGAGAGGGGGTTGATCCTCCTGTTGTTCTACACTCCTCCATATCGTGATTGTAATCTCGATGGTATAAACAATACTTATTCAGGTCTCTCCAAGCCGGGTTTGTCCGTAGCTCCTTCACCTCCGGTAGTTGCCTCTTGATTTTTATGAGTACCTGAGTCCTTAGTGTGTTCAGTGGGGTGTAGTTGTTGTATCTCCTCGATGGTAACAAGGCTCGTTGATTCCTCCTTGGGGGGCTTATGGGCCAATGGTTCCTTGGGGGCCCATTCTTCTGACCACAGAACGGTGATCTTGAATGCCGATGTACTCCTGCCTCCTTCGTGGGTGATGATTCCTTGCTCTACATCCTATCTCCACCTCCGTCCATGGGATTGGTGGGAGTCTCATCCTCCATGAAGGCCTCTTCGATGCGGGCATATTTTTCTGCCCTTGCCAACATGTTAGGAAAGTCCAGAGGGTAAGTTTTAGTTAACAATTTTTTCAAATCATTCTTCTGTAGTCCACTCAAGAGTGGTCGCATTAAAGTGGTCGATAAATGATCGGAGGGTCTCTCCCACCTTTTGCTTGATGGTGTGGAGGTAGTCTGACCATTTCTACTGTCGACGACTGCTAACAAAATGTCTGATGAAGAATCGACTCAACTGCTTGAAGAAGTGGATTGAGTCTGGCTTCAAACTTGAATACCAGCACCTAGCTGCCCCCTTCAGTGTGGAGGGGAACGTCCGGCACAAGATCCCATCAGTCGCTCCTTGAAGAAGCATCAATGCTTTGAAACTTTTCAGATGGTCGATGGGGTATGTCGCTCCATCATAGCTCTCGAGTTGGAGAATCTTGAAATGACGAGACAAAGGTTCCTGCATGATCCGAGGATCAAAAGGCAAGCTATCGCTAAACCCATCGTACGACATCGGCCCCTAGGAATGGATTGCGTTGATCCACTGATACAAATCTTGAAAACATCAATCATCATCAGAAACCAGGCCCATGTTGGCTACCGACTGATGGGGAGATTGCCGATCGGGGGTTGAGTCATGCCCCGATCGAGGATTAGGAGGTCATCGCCATTCAAATTTCGAGTGCCGAAGATGGCTCTGGTGGGTCTGTCATCCCTTAAGGCCTTAAGGAACATCTCTTGGTCGGTCCGACAATGGAGCTACTGCCTGTGGCACCACTGATGGTGGGGCTAGAGCGGCCTGATGAGTTGGTGGTGCTATCGACACAGGTGTCAGGGGGCCTGAATTGACTGGATTGTTAGATGTATGTCCTAGAAATCAATATGGCTGACATATTATAACATTGCTAGAATATAATTTTATACTTAATATATTGATTTGATCAATAAAAGAGTAAGTTTATTTTTTATTCAAATGTGATGTGTCCTTGAATCATCTATGAAATTAACTTTTCGATACATATTCTCAAAGTATTGAGAATTAGAGATATATATTTAATTCTTAAATACTTTCGATCATAATATCATCATGAGGATGATGATCGATTCGGATAGATCGATGCACAGATCACTTCCTTCGGGATAGATGAGTCTCTGATCTACAGTATAGAGACACTGAGCGACGAGTGTGGATAGTTGTTAGAGAACTAGTATTGAACGTGACCATATGAGAGATCATTTAGATTTCTATTTGATCATCAGTGATTGTCTTGATGCTGTAGTTGTGTGAATGATCCTTTGATCTAAGATAATACAACTGCTCACAGTGAGACTGCTGGAGTTTAACTGACACATAAATATGATCTCAATGAGCCCTTGTAGTCGATGTTGGCGATAGTTAGTTTATTGTAGGAGTAAGGTATGTATCAAGGTAGGATCTATCGACTTTGATAGAGAGAAGTAGTCTTACGAGATTTGAAAGGGTAAGTCTAAGACTATGTGGTCACAATAGTGTGATTGATGAAAAAAATTTTTAATAAGCATCACAATTGGACTTGAGTTGATCGAATCTATCATATGACTGATGATGAGGTTTGACGATTTATCCATGACCTATCATCTATTCGGGACTCACGATAGAGGGACTGAATTACACGTTAACTATACCTTAAGATTCATTTTTGATTCTACTAGATTGCCACTACATACTGCTAGGTGTCACTGATGGATTGTGAGAGCTCACTAAAATTATTCTGGATCGATAATTTTTAATGAGTTAGAGTGAAATTATTTTGATCCATTGAAAAAAAATATAATGATACTATGATAAAGATCATTGTATATCTCACTACCAGATAGAATTGAACCTATGGGGTCACACAATAAAAGAATTAGACCTGAAATAAGTAATTAGACTGATGAAGTCTCAATTGGGTTTAGAAAAACTTTATTGATTTCAAGATAATTTTGTTAGCACATGGTTGGAAAGAATTAGATCTGAAATAAGCAATTAGACTGATGAAGTCTCAATTGAATTTAGAGAAACTCTATTGGTTTCAGGATAATCTTGCTAGTACATGGTTGGACCCAATTTTTTCTTTATATTTAATTTTTTTATTTGATAAGATAATTCAAACTTAATTATCTACTAATAATCTAAATAAATTAAATTTATTAGGCTTCAATTATTGGGTGCCTAAGATTTTGGATCAAATGAATTAAGGGTGCAAGTCCTTAATTTATTTTCTTGACAGTTTTGATGGGGCACCACTTGATTTGATCAAGTTGGACGTATCCCACCTTTAGAGGGCTTGTAGATCCTTGATGGGGCATCCCTTGGGTGCAAAAAAGAGTATGATTTTGTGGGTGCAAGGGCTCCAAGAGTTGGCGCCTAATAGGTTTCTTAAAAAAAATTGAATAACTTAAGTTATTAGGAAACCTAATGCAAGTAGGACTTGTATTAAGAGCTTGTTTGGTTTTGAATAGGATTCTTATGTCTGTTTAAAGGAATCTCCCCTAAGGTTCCTATGCACTCAAACCAGCAGCCCCACACCCACCAAGGAGAGCCCCACGCCCTCTCTTCCTCTCTCCCTCCCTTCTCTCTTGGATGTCCAAACGTCCTCTCCTTTGGGCATCTCTCTTCTTCACGCCCAAAAGGGCTTTGGGCATCCACCTCTTGTGCTAAATTCTAGTCCCTGGTAGCAGCATAATCAAGAGAAGAAAAGCAAGAGAAGAAGAGAAAAAGAAGATCAAGAAAAGGATCAAAGAGTTAATCACGATCCAGACTTCGTTCAGATTCGCAGGTTGATTTTTCTTGAAGAAGAAAAATTAATTTTAAGAGGACTGTTTCAGGTTGATCCCAAGTGGATATCCATAGAGACCAGATATTTGTGCGACTAAGAGAGAGCCTCTTCTCTTTTAGATTCAGATTTAAAAAAAAAATTATGAAATAGATATGTGATTCGATCACATATTAAATTTCAGCATATGTTCAATTTCAGCATATAAAGTAGATCCTTGTGGTTTATGTTTTATGCATGCATGATATAGATTAAAAGAAATTTTAATCTTTTATTCTGCTACAATGTTTAGAAAAAAAATTAAAAAATACATGCATGCCTCGACATAAAAATTTCAACATGGACATCGATTGTCAGAGTCTAAACCTGTTGGAATAATAAGTCGAACTGCTCCACTGTCACCACTACTGGTAGCAAGGGCAAAGGGTTTTTCATAGCTGTCGATGGAGCAGCATGGTTGCTTGGCTTTCCATCGGCTGCATGGTAGCATTGGTGCGGCAGGATGATGCTCTTCTTGGTGCTATGGTCACCCTGCTTTGATCTACATTCCTCCAAATTGGGGCAAAAAATTATGCCCGTCCTTTTTCTAGCGCTAGATCTGTTGGTGTGAGATATTAACCGATACCGAAAAAAGATGAAGATGGCTAAGATCGACACACCCAGGGGGGATCTACAAGAAAAAACTCCGATCAGAGGCAGCTCTAACGCGGATCTTCCAATGCTCAAGTTAGCATCTCGTTCAATAGAGGGAGGAGTGTGGGAGGTAGAGTGATGGCTTATCTTAGGGTCCCTTTTTTCTCCTTTCCTTATAGCCAGATTTTGGAGGTTATTAGATTTCAATCCGTAGACTGTCGGGCTAGGCCTTCTGCCATCTGTCCGTCGTTTAGGTTGTTAGTTGTGGGTGTCTGGCATGATGCATGGCCACGTACTAGCGATCCATCAGGGTATCCTGTCTGCTACATTTCAAGAGTTTATTGGGATTCCATCAGGAGATCCTGTCCACAATGTTCTGAGAGTTTGTTGGGATCCTATCATGTTGCATGCGGATGATCTGCACGTCGGGTCATCGAGATGAGTCGAGGTTGTGTTAGTGGTGTTAGGTAGGCTATCAGGGGTGATCCGTAGGTGATCTTCAAGAAAAGAAGATACAAGATACGAGATTTGGTTGCCATCAAGGATAGCTCGACAAGAAACTTCAGCTCAAGAAGGGAAGCTTCATCAGCCTACGCTTTGGCAAGCATCCCTGAAAGTCAGATTGCGGTGGATCGAGCGCCTAGGGGCCTACCATGACTCCAGAGAGGATCCACCAAGTTCTATCGATGGGTCCTCGATGTCTGTCTCCTCCCAGATCTGGCCATCCGAGAGTCAGGCATGGACACTGGGACCGACCATGAGCCGGGCCTGGTTCTATGCTCTCCAAGATTGGGCTTGGCCATTCTGGGCCTTGTGCCTCTTCACATCCGTAGGTCATGCAAATTTTTCATCAACATCAAGTATAATAATAATAATAATAATTAATTAATTAATCAATCGACTTATCTTTTTTTTTTCTTAAATCATAATGAATTATTCTATTTATTAAACAAGGAGGCACTCTTTTAGTAGAATAAATAGTGGTGGTGCACCTATTAAGGACCATAGGCATGAATTATTATGGTTTTATCTCTAGAAGTTCGGAGAAAATATACGTTGGTCAAATATGAAACTAGTAATGTAGATTTATAAAATGAACTGATGTCGCAAGGCTCCGAAAGATGGTTAAATGAGATCGCTCTGGAACCAAACTGGAGTGCTTTTGAATGCAGTTTGGTGGAGTCCATAAGAAAACCTACAAAAGGAGTTCTGGATCCGTAAGGATATCCTCCGGATTAGGACTCTCTGATGATTAAGTCATCCAAGGATCTTGTGAATCAACAGTAGAAATGGAAAGACTAGAAGACAAGAAAGAAGATTTTGAGAGAACAAAGTAATGACTCTTATTTTCTTCAGTGGGAGCAGCTGAAAAGATTCAGTAGAGTCTCAACACTGTGAGTTCTAACTTATCTTGTGGAGGACAACCTGCCCCTCCTTATATAGGCTATTAGGAGAGTTTGCTAGGCCATTAGTTTGTTACAATAGAATGGTTAGCTGTATGAAGATCATGGGTTGTTTGTTCATGTACAGATTAGCTATAAAATAGTTGGAAGATAGCTATTGCTGAACTGGATGCCAGCTGTAAGATAACCATCTATGTTTTCAAAGCTACATCAGTTACACCCCAATGTGCCTTAATGCAGATCGATAAAAAGCTAAGCTGAGTATCATGTTTCATCAAGGATCAACTTAAATCAGGTTAGATTGGTGAACTGATGAGCTAAAGATTAACACAGATCGACAGATCGATATACAACTGACTTGACTTGGCCAAGAATCATACTTATAATTCAAGTAATCCTGATACTACCGCGTGGCTTGATGGTGAGATCGGTTTATATGTACTAATACATGCCCCCCCACTTTCTAGACTTGAAGTGGAATATCAGGTGTGGAAAGTTCATTCAGGAGAACTCACCTGACTTGTATCATCATCATAATGCACCGTACTGCTGATGATTGAGAATATCAATTTTTTAATCATTCACAACAATATGCCATTTCTCGAAAATGATCTACCAAATTCAATAATTATGAGCACTTAGAGAATCGAGAGCTCATTATTATTTGGATGGCTATGCCCAGATGTGCGTGCGCCATATATCGTATTGCCATTGGTCACTTTATTCATCACTCAAATCTAACTTGTGTGGCTCAATCAAGGAGAGGTGTGTCGAACTGATTTTTTTAAAAATCATCAGATTATTGACAAGTTGTGTTGATCTGACAGTGTAGCTAATCAATCTGAACTATTGGTATGTTCTATAAATAGGCTTGTACTTTATTTGAAAATCACTTTATTATTTTCTTCATGCGGAAGCCTTGCTGAAATCTTCTCAAAGCTTCTTCGACATCACCAGAGCCAGAAAAGAGATCCCCCAATATTACTGGAGCCGAAGAAGAGAGAAGTCAAAAGTTCTTCAAAAGCTTCCTCAAAACTTTTTCTTTGTTTATTAGGTAGACTTTTTCATTCTCAACTCCTTTTTCACACAAGCCTAGGATTGGTTTCTGTAATCCTGCTCCCTCCTTTTAGATAGTATTCTCTTGGCTTTCTCCATCCACTTTCCTTTTTTTTATCCCACTCCTTTTTTTTTGAAAAATATCTTCTGATAGCAGTAATGAGATGAGTCAGGCTGATTGTGTATCTCGATCAATCCAATTGCTACTCGAGTTTGAGATGAAAACTTCACTTCGGATAACGGTCGAGGTCAGTACCTTAGATCGGGAGGATCCGAAATCTCCTATAAGGGATCTTTTAGATTACTTCGACCCAAGTACTAAATAATTTATCTTAACCGATCTCGATCTTCAGAAACTTAGAAAAAATATATAATTCTAGAAGAATTTCAACTCATAGCTCCAGATCAGGATGATAGGATCACTGAATCTCTAGAAGATCATGTTGCATTTTATGTTGAGGCACTTCGATCTGGACTTCGATTTCCTTTATATCCCTTCTTTAGTAATATTTTAGACTTCTATAGACTTCATCCAACCCAAGTTACTCCCAACGCCATTAGGATGATCATAGTATTCATCATTTGTTGTAATTTTTTCATACTACTATAGAAAGGAGCTACGGCAGTGGTTCTGAACTGCTGTCATAGTCCAAAAAATCGCTGTCATAGACTATGGTAGCGGTTCTGCAACCACTGCCACTGTGGCCATCACCATAAGTCTATGATAGCAGTTGTTGCAGTGGTTGTCACAACCGCTCTGAAGGAACCAGATTTAGGATTTTAGGGTTAGATCTTAAAATTTTTTCAAGATCAGGCAGCGGAAGACTAAAATAAATCAAAATTTATCTTATAAAATCAGAGAATCTCTAGATCTAAGATTTTATTACATGATTATTACATGGTATTAAATCAAAAATTAAAATATAAAGAGCAAGAACTATATGTTAATCATATCAATATGTTTCTATACTATATCTAATGTATGTAAAATATAATAGATCAGATCTATTACCTTGCAAGTTAGACGTTCTAACTTTACTGATTCGGACTTGAGGATGATGTTGTGAGTCGCACATACATCCGGCCTCTAGGAGTCATCCGCACAAGCCCACGAATCACGAACAAAAATCTTGGTCCAAAAAATCAGCACAGTATGCTAGTACTGTGCTGATCCTTCTTCGATGGTCGATCAGATACCTCCTTCTTCTTGATTTGGACTTTTTCAAAGAAGAGAAGTAGGAGAAAAAGTTTTAGATATGAGACACTCTCAGAAAACTCACAGATGGAGGAGGGGAAGGGGTGAACTCAGTAACCCTAGAAGAAGATCCTCTTCTTCTTCTCTTTGCTCTAATCCAGACACTTAGTTTTGTATTGATTATATCTCCATGCCCCTACACTCTTTGTCCCTAATTTTCACATGCCCCAAAGGTCTCTCAATACTCTATAATCCATAAAAATCTCAAGAAGAAATTCATATTAAATAAAGAGATATGAAGAATCCTTGTCTAGATTAAATACCTAGTCAAGAAAAATCCAAACAGGGCAAGACAAGGGGTGCCCAACTCTTGGGTGCCCCCTCCTTCTTTTTCTACAATGGACTACAAGCAAAGGATGCATAATATGTGCCATAAAATCCACAAAAATATCAGAATAAATCTGGGTAAAATCAGTGCCATAAGGAAAAAGTTTTGGTTTCCTAAAATTCTATCTCATAGAATTTGAAATCCAAACTAATTCCTACTTTGACTTGGTCCACAACCACATTCCATGTAAGAGAGAAAGAGTAAAAAATTTTGGGCATGCGTGAAGGCCTGAGAGAGAAGGTTTTGTCACACAAAATAAGAGAGAGTGGGCGTGGGGGGCTAAGGTGGCGCAAGGTGGAATCCTAGTCTTACTAGGATTCAATCTATGACTTGTTCAAATTTGATTTCTCAAACCAAATCAAACCAAAATCAAATCAACTCAATTAAAATAGGTCTTAACCCAATTAAAAATCTAATTTAATCAAATTAAATTAAACTTAAATCTGATTTAATTTTTTAATCGAATTAGAAAATTAGATTGACCTAAGTCCTAATTGGATTAGGACTAGTTTTTCTTTGCACTTGGCTTATCCAATAAACCAATTAGACTTAATCCAATCAAGCTCAAACTAAATATAATTAAATCATATTCAATTATACTTAATTTTAGTTTATTGGCTTAATCAAATTAAGTCAATTAGTAATCAAATTGCTAATCGATCCTCCTGCAACACTTGCACTAGGTTAAATATCAATCGTATTGATCGTTTAATCCTAGAACGATTCTTAATCATTGATCAACCATCCGATCGGATCCTGAACTCTAATGTGTGTGACCTCATAGGTCTGAACCTAAATCAGTAGCATAAAAATAAATTTTTATACCAATCGAAGTGACCATTTAGCAATGATACCCGACGGTTGGATAGGTCGAATGTGTAGAACAATATCCTTAGAACCCATGCAGATATAATTTTCATATAATTCATCTCCTTGACCAAAATGCTCATAGGATACCTCAGAGTTCAACTGTCAACTCTGATCAGGTTGTCTATATTGTATTTCAAAATATCAAATTCATCTGATGGATTAACCTGGCCAAGGTTTTGCTAAATCGAAATACGACTGATTCTTCTCCAACTCTTGGAGTGATCAATCCCATCTTGATCATATTCTGACTTCACAAGTACTTGACTGTGCCCAAAGACTTCCGTCACTGAATTAAAAATTCAGTTAGTCCAGTACCAAAGCACAGTGAGTTGCTTGCAAGTCACTGAGGCGATCTCAGGTCTAAAGGACACTTATACCTATATCCCATTAGAGACATTCTCGATAGCAGAATACTCTGGAGTTGGTCACGTTCAATGATGATGTACCCTTACATCTCACCTGTAAGCCATACTAGTGTCTTCACACTCTTTGATTAAGAGGACAACCAACCCATATGGCCTATAGCGACCTATGCTCGATAGAAGCTGTCGTCCTTATTAACAGCCCATCATTTGGTCGTGAACAGTTTTAAAGACTAATCGATAAATCCTCTCTTTATCGAACCTAAATAGTCCTAAGGACTTCATCACAACAACGGAGTTCATTAGAAGATGAAAATTTATGATGAAAATATTAAAAATATATTTTATTTATTAACAAATTAATTACAATATAAGATTGCTCAACCGTCAACAGGTTGACGATTGGCTTTTGGGACATATTTTTCAATAACTCCCACTTGTCCTAAAGCCACTCGACACAGTGTCTAATATCCATCTTCAACTTGTGGTTGTCGAACTCTTTTATCGTCAGGGCTTTAGTGAAAGGGTCGGCCAGGTTCTTCTTTCCATCGATCTTCTGAAGGTCGACGTCACCTCGATCCACGATCTCTCAGATCAAGTGGAAGCGGTGCAAAATGTACTTCGTTCGTTGGTGTGCTTTGGGTTCCTTCGCCTGAGCAATGGCACAAGAGCTGTCATAGTAGAGCAGGACCGGACCATCGAGGGAGGGTGCTACTCCGAGCTCGATGATGAATTTTTTCAGCTACACAGCTTCCTTCGTGGCATCCGATGCTGTGATGTACTCCATTTCACAAATAGAGTCTGCCACAGTATGTTGCTTGAAACTCTTCCAGCAGATGGCTCCACCATTCAGAGTAAAGATATAACCTGACATGCTTCTGCTGTCATCATGGTCAGATTGAAAGCTGGAGTCTGTGAACCCCACAAGTTTCAGATCTGACTCGCCATAAACCAACCATTGGTCCTTAGTATTTCTCAAATACTTAAGGATGGCTTTAACCACTTTCCAGTGATTTTCTCCAGAATTAGATTGGTATCTACTCACTACTCCTAGTGAGTATGCCACATCTGGCCTTGTACATGTCATGACATACACGATAGATCCCACAGTCGAAGCGTATAGGACTCTACTCATACGCTCTCTCTCTTCAGGAGTTGTCGAAAATTCTTCTTAGAGAGAGAAATTTCATGGCCTATCGATAAATAGCCCTTCTTGAAATTCTCCATGCTGAACCTCTTCAGCACAGTGTCTATGTACGTGGACTGAGATAATCCAAGCATCCTTTTAGATCTATCCCTATACATCTTCATCCCTAGAATGTAGGATGCTTCACCCAAGTCCTTTATGGAGAACTGTGATGACAATCAAATTTTATTCTCTGTAGTGTGGGGATGTCATTTTGATTAAGAAAATATCATCCACGTACAAGACAAAGAATACCACAACTGGATCATTTGTCCATTTATAGATGCAGGACTCTCCTCCGTTCTTAACGAAGCCATACATTTTGATCATCTTATCAAAACGCATGTTCCAACTCTGAAAAGCTTGCTTCAATCCATAAATGGATCTCTGAAGCTTGCACATCTTGCACTCATCTGTGGATGTAAATCCCACAGGTTGTATCATATACACCACTTCAGTCAGCTCTTCATTCAGAAAAGCTGTCTTTACATCCATCTGTCAGATCTCATAATCTAGATGGGCAGCTATTGCAAGCATTATCCGAATAAATTTGAGCATTGCCACAGGGGAGAATGTCTCGTTATAGTCAATACCATAATGTTGACGATACCCCTTGGCAACCAGACAGACTTTATAGGTCACCACCTTTTCGTCTGCGCCCCTCTTCCTTTTGAAGATCCAATTACACCCAATGAGTTTAACCCTTTCAGGTGGGTCAACCAATGTCCATACATCGTTGACCTTCATGGACTCTATTTCGAATTTTTGACTTCAAATATTTTTCAAAATCAGATCTCTGCATTGCATCCATATAGGTGATCGGATCCTTATCGTTCTCATCGAGTTCGATGGGATCACCATCTCGGATCAAGAAATCATAGTATCTGTTCAACATACACGGTACTCTATCGGATCATCTTAATGGTGCAGGTACATTGGGCTTCAAATTTGATCTCATCAAATCTGACTCAGGTTCAGCTATTGGTGTCGGTCCTTCTACCTGTTGAATTTCATCAAGTTCAACATTAGAGGCAACGGTTCCTTCACCAAGGAACTCCTTTTTTAAAAAAGTTACCTTAAGGTTGACGAACACCTTTTGTTTATCAGCATGGTAGAAAAAATATCCTTTGATCTCTTTGGGGTACCCTATGAATGTGCATTTGTTAGACCTAGGTCCAAGTTTATCTGTAACTAACCGTTTGACATAGGTCGGACACCTCCAGACCCTAAGGTGTGAAAGTACTGACTTACGCCATGTCCATATCTCATATGGAGTCTTAATTACAGACTTACTTGAAACCCTATTTAACAGATAACAGACCGATTCGAGTGCATATACCCAGAAGGATATTGGCAAGCTAGCAAAATCCATCATGGATCGGACCATGTCTAACAGAGTCTGATTTCTCCTTTCAGATACATTATTATGCTGTGGTGTTCCTGGAGGAGTCCATTGGGAGAGAATCCCATTCTCTTCTAGATATGTGAGAAACTCACCAGAAAAATATTCTCCTCCTTGATCAGATCGAAGAGTTTTAATATTCTTCCCAGTTTATTTTTCTACTTCACTTCAGAATCGTTTGAACATTTTAAATGAATTCGACTTATATTTCATCAGATAGACATATCCATATCTGGATAGATCATTCGTGAAAGTGATGAAGTAAAAAATCTACCTCTAGCACTTATGCTCATGGGCCTGCATACATCAGTATGTACTAGGCCCAAGAGCTCAGTAGCTCTTTCATTTTTTCAGTAAAAGGTGACTTAGTCATTTTACCAAGAAGATAGGACTCACAGGTTAGAAGTGATTCACAATCAGTGACTTCGAGGATTTCCTCTTGAGTCAACTTGTTTATCCAATTCTTGTTTATATGACCTAGCCTATAGTGTCATAAGTAGATACCTGATATACTATCTAATCTAGGGTGCTTGCCAGTAGAATAGACTACGTTAACAGGTTGTGATAACATATACACACCATTGTTCAAATATTCATAAAAAATAGTAACATCATTCATAATGATATTACAAACTTGTTTCTTTATTAAAATTTTATAATCATTTTTTGATCAAAAGGCCTACAGAAATAATATTTTAAAAAAAACTGGGATAGAAATGACAATCATTAAGAACAACGGTATGGAACTCAAATACAAGTTTCAAGATTCCTAATGCTAGAACTGAAACTGATCTTCCATCTCCAACGTTCAGGAACCTCTCGCTTTGCTCAAATCTCCTACTGACCTGCAACCCCTGCAACGAATTGCAAATATGGTAAGGACTATCGGTATCTAATACCCAGTTAGTTATATCACAAATAGAAAAATTGCAGGGAGTTATCATATAAATACCTTGCCTAGCAACAGCTTGCTTCTTTCTCTACCTGTTCGGATTCAGGGAGGCAATGTACTGAGGACAGTTCCTCTTCTAGAGCCCCAGCTTCTTGCAAAAAAAGCATTCAGCTTGACTCTTATCGGGCTTGATCTTTCTGGTCTGGCCCTGCACTGATGTCTCAGTCTGAACTTGCACCTTCTTCACTTTTTCTTTTTGTTCTTCTTCCCATTCTTAAAGGATCGAGAATCAGAAGACGAACCTCCCACTAAGTTCACAAACTCTTTGTGGAGTTGGTGATCCTTCTCAAAGTTCTGAAGCAACCCCAGTAACCCATAGTAGTTTACTTCTGGCTTTGTCATTCTATAAT
Source organism: Elaeis guineensis (assembly GCF_000442705.2). Classification (NCBI taxonomy): domain Eukaryota; kingdom Viridiplantae; phylum Streptophyta; class Magnoliopsida; order Arecales; family Arecaceae; genus Elaeis; species Elaeis guineensis. The sequence goes on from NC_026005.2 coordinate 22,297,649, forward strand.
GAGTGAGGAATAGGAGATAAGACTTGGGCAGCGAGTTCAGTATTGCATCTTTCCCAAGTAGCTCATGCAAGAAAAAATCGAGCTTGCTCAAACGCTCCATCAGCTCGATCATGTACAATACATGATCAGTGACAGAGGCATCATCCCATATTTTGGTGTTGAAGATGGCACAACTAGTCTTGTGCCTCTTCACGTCATCGGGTGTGCCAAAGGCATCCTCCAACACTTGAAGCATGTCCTTTGGCTGAGCCATCTCAAATCTGTGACTGAACTCGTTGCTCATAGCAGCCAGCATGATGCAACGCATCGTGGTCCGATCACTGAGCCACTTCTAATAAGTGTCTCTGACTATTCCACGTGCATTGACAGCTAGCTCCTCAAATGCAGGATCCGTTATCACATATAGGATCCGTTCATGCTCCAGGACTATCTTCAACTTTCGGTACCAGCTACTGAAGTTGGGTCCCACCAAAATTTTATTATCCAACAATGATCAGAGCGATACGGAAGTGGCCATATCTGCACAAAGAAAAATCATAACCTAATTAGTAATTGATTCATTAAACCTAAAGATTTGGACTTTAATCAAAAGGTTTCTCTCATTATTTTATTCGAATTGGTAGTCTCTACCTCCAATTCGAGGAATTACCCTAATTCCTTAGTAGGTACTAGAATCCACTTAGACTGCACACAAGTCCAACTTTGGTTGGCCAATCCATATACATCTAAGGGTAGGTTCATAACCAATTATTTCTCTAAATAATTTTTTGTAATTTTAATTTTATCTCAGTCCCTAATCAGTAGGCTTTGGCCTCCACTGAAAAGGTCTGGTTAGGTCCAACCATTAACATGACCATACTTGGCCTATTTAGCCAATGAATAATTAGACCCAACTTTGGTTGGCTAACCTAACCATCATTTAAAAAGATGCAGTCAAAAAATCATATTATGAATGACAATTCCATCAGCCGATAAGCACCAGGCCTTTGGGCCTCCAATGAATATCCAACTGATGGACTCATTATCATCCACTTAATGGGAGGCTATAATCTAATTATCATTATAACTATTTCATTTTAAGGACCTAATAATTTTAGAAGATTTAATTGATTTAGAGGAGGAGGTCAGATGAACCAGCTTATCATGATCCTCCCACTGGCTTCACCAAGTCAGCTTAAGGGAGACCATTTAAAAGGTTTGGTCTAGGAGCACCTAAATTAGTCACACTGATTTACCTAGCTGATATGGGTCAGCTCGAATAGTCAAGTGATCCGATCAAAATATAATTTCACTAAGAGGCCAGGTAAGTTCGATCGATGGGAGGGTCTGCCAAAGTTTACCTTAGACATCGTCAGAAATGGCCAGATAAGCGGGCTGTCAATTAAAAACCATCGATCTGGTTTACCTTAGATACCAACTGATTTAATTAGTTTCGATTAGATCAACTTAACAGTTTGTGCTAGACCGCTTAGCCAAGAATCAAATCCATTTGGTTCTCATTAAAGACATGGACTTGACCAACTATAACTATTGTAATTGATCTAGAGAATCCTTGACCTAATCTAAGACAATAATTGATTAGATTTAGTCAATTCTCTAATTAAGTCCATCTTTAATCTAACCTTAGGTCTAACCCAATTAATGGACCTAATTTTCACTAACCCATTAACCCAATGTGTTATGGTTTGTGTCTTAGGTTCTTCAATTCACAATCCTAGAACCTAATCAAACAACTTCTTAATTCTCAATTAAGTTTTGAGCTGAGGGTTGGGGTTCGGCTTCTCGAAAATAATTTTCATGTTTGTAAAATATTTTTACAACATGGTTCTACCAATCAAGTTGCATGTTTGATTCATAATCAAAATACAAATAAAATAAGCATGAAACTACTTTAGATCTAATCTAAACAGGTTCATGTAATTGAAATAATTTCAACTTTAAACTGCACAAATTTTTCAGACAAATATATGATGGTTCTTTGCACAAAAATTATTAATAAAGAGATTTTATTTTATATTTAAATATCTTTTAAATATAATAAATTATAAATTTAATCTAGATCATATCTAATAAATTTATGATTAAAGATAGATCTACACGAACTAGGACAACCTTTGCACTGTAAGGGGTAAACCTTACAGCAGGACAACCTACAGTTCGTGATTGATCTAAAAATTTTAATTTTAGATTTAACAATCAGATTATAAATTAGATCTAATCTAAGAAATAATCTAAGCATGTATTAATAATCATGTAATAAATAACTTAGGCTCTGATACCAATTGAAGGAACCAGATCTAGGGTTTCAGGGTCAGATCTTGAAACTTTTTCAAGATCAGGCAGCGGAAGACTAAAATAAATCAAAATTTATCTTATAAAATTAGAAAATTTTAGATATAAGATCTTATTACATGATTATTATATGGTATTAAATTAAAAATTAAAATATAAAGAGCAAGAACTACATGTTGATCATATCAACATGTTTCTATACTACATCTAATGTATGTAAAATATGATAGATCAGATCTATTACCTTGCAAGTTAGACATTCTAACTTTACTAATTCGGACTTGAGGATGATGTTGTAAGCTGCACATATGTCCGACCTCTAGGAGTCGTCCACACGAGCCCACGAATCACGATCAGAAGTTCTGGTCCAGAAAATCAGCATAGTATGCTAGTACTGTGCTGATCTTTCTTCGATGGTCGATCAGATACCTCCTTCTTCTTGATTTAGACTCTTTCAAAGATGAGAAGTAGAAGAAAAAGTTTTAGATGTGAGACGCTCTCAGGAAACTCACAGATGGAGGAAGGGAAGGGGTGAACTCAGCAACCCTAGAAGAAGACCCTCTTCTTCTTCTCTTTGCTCTAATCCAGATACTTAATTTTGTGTCTATTATATCTCTATGCCCCTATACTCTTTCTCCTTGATTTTCATACATCCCAAAGGACTCTTAATGATCTATAATCCACAAAAATATCAAAAAAAATTTTATCTTAAATAAAGAGATATGAAGAATTCTTTTCTAGGTCAAATACCTAGTCAAGGAAAATCCAAATAGGGCAAGACAAGGGGTGCCCAACTCTTGGGCACCCCCTCCTTTTTCTGCCATGGACCATAGGAAAGGGTGCACAATATGTGCCATAAAAGCTACAAAAATATCAAAAAAAATCTAGATAAAATTAGTGCCATAAGGAAAGAGTTTTGGTTTCCTAAAATTCTATCTCATAGAATTTGAAATCCAAACTAATTCCTACTTTAATTTGGTCCACAACCACATTCCATGTAAGAGAGAAAGAGTGAAAAGTTTTGGGCATGCATGGAGGCCTGAGAGAGAAGGTTTTGTCACACAAAATAAGAGAGAGTGGGCATGGTGGGCTAAGGTGGCGCAAGGTGAAATCCTAGTCTTACTAGGATGCAATCTATGACTTGTTCAAATTTGGTTTCTCAAATCAAATCAAACCAAAATCAAATCAACCTAATTAAAATAGGTTTTAACCTAATTAAGAATCTAATTTAATCAAATTAAATTAGATTTAAATCTGATTTAATTATCTAATCGAATTAGAAATTAGGTTGACCCAAGTCCTAATTGGACTAGGATTAGTTTTTTCTTACACTTGGCTTATCCAATAAACCAATTGAACTTAATCCAATCAAGCCCAAATCAAATCTAATTAAATTATATTCAATTAGACTTAATTTCAACCTATTGGATTAATCAAATTAAGCCAATTAGCAATTAAAATACTAATCGATCCTCCTGCAATACTTGTACTAGGTTAAATGTCAATCGCATTGATCGTTTAATCCTAGAACAATTCTTAATCGTTGATCAACCATCCGATCGGATCTTGAACTCTAATGTGTGTGACCTCAAAGGTCTGAACCTAAGCTGGTAACATAAAAATAAATTTTTATTCCAATCGAAGTGACCATCTAGCAATGGTACCCGACGGCCGGATAGGTCGAATGTGTAGAACAACATCTTTAGAACCCATACGGATATAGTTTCCATATAATTCATTCCATTGACCAAAATGCTCATAGGACACCCCAGAGTTCAACTATCAACTCTGATCAGATTGTCCACATTGTATTTCAAAATATCAAATCCATCTGATGGATTATCCTGGTCAAGATTTTGCTAAATTGAAATACAGCGACTCATTCTTCTCCAACTCTTAGAGTGGTCAATCCCATCTTGATCACACTTTAACTTCGTAAGTACTTGACTGTGCCCAGAAGCCTTCCGTCACTGAATTAGAAATTCAGTTAGTCCAATACCAAAGTACAGTGACTTGCTTGCAAGTCACTGAGGCGATCTCAGGTCGAAGGGACACTTATACCTATATCCCATCAGAGACATTCTCGACAGCAGAATGCTCTGGAGTTGGTCACGTTCAATGATGATGTACCCTTACATCTCACCTGTAAGCCATACCAATATCTCCACACTCCTTGATTAACAAGACAACCAACCCATATGGCCTACAGCGACCTATGCTCGATAGAAGCTGTTGTCCTTATTAACAGCCCATCATTTGGTCGTGAACAGTTTTAAAAACTAATCGATAAATCCTCTCTTTATCGAACCTAAATAGTCCTAAAGACTTCATCACAACAACAGAGTTCATTAGAAGATGAAAAATTATGATAAAAATATTAAAAATATATTTTATTTATTAACAAATCAATTACAATACAAGATTGCTCAACCGTCAACAGGTTAATGATTTATTTTTGAGACATATTTTTCAACAACTCCCACTTATCCTAAAGCCACTCAGCACAGTATCTAATACCCATCTTCAACTTGTGGTTGTCGAACTCTTTTATCGCCAGGGCTTTAGTGAAGGGGTCGGCCAGGTTCTCCTTTCTGTCGATCTTCTGAAGGTCGACGTAATCTCGATCTACAATCTCTCAGACCAAATAAAAGTGGTGCAAAATATGCTTCATCCGCTGGTGTACTTTGGGTTCCTTCGCTTGAGCAATGGTATCAGTGCTGTCACAGTAGAGCAGGACCGAACCATCGAAGGAGGATGCTACTTCGAGCTTGATGATAAATTTTTTCAGCCACACAGCTTCCTTCACGGCATCCGATGCTGCGATATACTCCGCTTCACAAACAGAGTCTGCCACAGTATGCTGCTTGAAACTCTTCCAGCAGATGGCTCCATCATTCAGAGTAAAGATATAACCCGACACCCTTCTGCTGTCATCATGGTCAGATTGAAAGTTGGAGTCTGTGAACCCGATAAGTTTCAGATCTGACTCGTCATAAACCAACCATTGGTCCTTAGTATTTCTTAAATACTTAAGGATGGCTTTAACCACTTTTCAGTAATTTTTTTTAGGATCAGATTGGTATCTACTCACTACTCCTAGTGAGTATGCCATATTTGGCTTTGTACATGTTATGACGTACGTGATAGATCTCATGGTCGAAGCATATGGGACTCTACTCATATGCTCTCTTTTTTCAGGAGTTGTCGGAAAATCTTTCTTAGAGAGAAAAATTTCATGACCTATCGGTAGATAGCCCTTCTTAGAATTCTCCATGCTGAATCTCTTCAGCACAGTATCTATGTACGTAGACTGAAATAACCCAAGCATCCTTTTAGATCTATCCTTATAGATCTTCATCCCTAGGATATAGGATGCTTCACCCCAGTCCTTCATGGAGAACTATGATGACAATCAAACTTTTATTCCCTGTAGTGCGGGAATGTCATTCCCGATTAAGAGAATGTCATCCACGTACAAAATAAAAAATACTACAACTGGACCATTTGCCCATTTATAGATGCAGGGCTCTTCTTCGTTCTTAACGAAGCCATACGTTTTGATCACCTTATCAAAACGTATGTTTTAACTCCGAGAAGCTTACTTCAATCCATAAATGAATCTCTGAAGCTTGCACACCTTGGACTCATCTGTGGATGTAAACCCCTCAGGTTGTATCATATACACCTCTTCGGCCAGCTCTCCATTCAGGAAAGCTGTCTTTACATCCATCTGCCAGATCTCATAATCCAGATGGGTAGCTATTGCAAGCATTATCCAAATGGATTTGAGCATTGTCACAAGGAAAAACATCTCATTATAGTCAAAACCATAATGTTGACGATATCCCTTGGCAACCAGACGGTCTTTATAGGTCTCCATCTTTCCGTTTGCACCCTTCTTTCTTTTGAAGATCTATTTACACCCAATGGATTTAACCTCTTCAAATGGATCAACCAATGTTCATACATCGTTGACCTTCATGGACTCGATTTCGGATTTCATGGCTTCAAGTCATTTCTCAGAATCAGATCTCTGCATTGCATCCATATAGGTGATCGGATCCTCATCATTCTTATCGAGTTCGATGGGATCACCGTTTCGAACTAAAAAATTATAGTATCTGTCCGACTGACACGGTACTCTATCGGATCGCCTTAATGGTGCAGGTACATTCGGCTCTGGATCTGATCTAATCAAATCCGACTCAGGTTCAGCTATTGGTGTCGGTCCTTCTACCTGTTGAACTTTATCAAGTTCAACCTTAGAGGAAATGGTTCCTTCACCAAGAAACTCTTTTTCTAAAAAGATTGCCTTAAGACTAACGAACACCTTTTGTTCATCAGTATGGTAAAAAAAATATCTTTTGATCTCTTTGGGGTACCCTATGAATGTGTATTCGTCAGACCTAGATCCAAATTTATCTGTAACTAATCGTTTGACATAGGTCGGGCACTCGCAGACCCTAAGGTGTAAAAGTACTAGCTTACGCCCTGTCCATATCTCATATGGAGTCTTAATTATAGACTTACTTGAAACCCTTTTTAATAGATAACAGACCGATTCGGCAAGCTGGCAAGACCCATAATAGATCGGACCATGTCTAACAGAGTCCGATTTCTTTTTTCAGACACACCATTATGCTGTAGGGTTCCTAGAGGAGTCCATTGGGAGAGAATCCCATTCTCTCATAGATATGTGAGAGACTCACTAGAAAGGTATTTCCCTCCTCGATTAGATCGAAGAATTTTAATACTCTTCTCAGTTTATTTTTCTACTTCACTTCGAAATCGTTTGAACATTTTAAATGAATCTGACTTATATTTTATCAGATAGACATATCCATATCTGAATAGATCATCCGTGAAAGTGATGAAGTAAAAATTTTCACCTCTAGCACTTGTGCTCATGGGCCTGCATACATTAGTATGTACTAGGCCCAAGAGCTTAGTAGCTCTCTCACCTTTTTCAGTAAAAGGTGATTTGGTCATTTTACCAAGAAGACAGGACTCACAGGTTGGAAGTGATTCACAATCACTGACTTCGAAGATTTTCTCTTGAGTCAACCTGTTTATCTTGTTTTTGTTTATATGACCTAGCCTATAGTGCCATAAGTAGATATCTGATACACTATCTAATCTAGGGTGCTTGCCAGTAGAATTGATTACGTTGACAGGTTGTGATAATATATACACACCGTTGTTCAAATATCCATAAAAGATAGTAACACCATTCATAATGATATTACAAACTTATTTCTTTATTAAAATTTCATAATTATTTTTTTGGCCAGAAGGCCTACAGAAATAATATTTAAAAAAAATTGGGACAGAAATGACAATCATTAAGAACAACGGTATGGGACTCAAATAGAAGTTTTAAGATTCCTAATGCTAGAACTGGAACTGATCTTCCATCTCCAATGTTCAGGAACCTCTCACCTTGTTCGAATCTCCTACTGACCTGCAACCCCTACAACGAATTGCAAATATGGTAAGGACTACCGGTATCCAATACTCAGTCAGTTATATCACAAATAGAAAAATTACAAGGAGTTATCATATAAATACCTTGCCCAGCAATAACTTACTTCTTTCTCTGTCTGTTCGAATCCAGAGAGGCATTGTACTGAAAACAGTTCCTCTTCCAGTGCCCCTGCTTCTTGCAAAAGAAGCATTCAGCTTGACTCTTACTGGGCTTGATCTTTCTGGTCTGGCCCTACACTGATGTCCCAGCCTGATCTTGCACCTTCTTTACTTTCTTCTTCTTGTTCTTCTTCACTTTCTTAAAGGATCGAGTATCAGAAGACGAACCTCCCACTAAGTTCACCGACTCCTTATGGAGTTGGTGATCCTTCTCAAAGTTCTGAAGCAACCCCAGTAACCCATGGTAGTTTACTTCAGGTTTAGTCATTCTATAATGAGAGGAATGGGAGATAAGACTTAGGCAGCGAGTTCAGTATTGCATCTTTTCCAAGCTGTTCATGCAAGAAAAAGTTGAGCTTGCTCAAACGCTCCATCAGCTCGATCATGTACAATACATGATTAGTGACAGAGGCACCATCCTGCATTTTGACGTTGAAGATGGCACAACTAGTCTCGTGTCTCTCCACATCATCGGGTGTGCCAAAGGCATCCTCCAACACTTGAAGCATGTCCTTTGATTGAGCTGTCTCAAATCTGTGACTGAACTCGTTGCTCATAGCAGCTAGTATGATGCAGCGCACGATGGTCCGATCACTGAGCCACTTCTGATAAGTGTCTCTGACTGTTCCACGTGCATTGACAGCTGGCTCCTCAGATGCAGGATCCGTTATCACATATAGGATCCATTCATGCTCCAGGACTATCTTCAACTTTCGGTACCAGCTACCGAAGCTGGATCCCACCAAAATTTCATTGTCCAACAATGATCAGAGTGATAGGGAAGTGGCCATATCTGCACAAAGAAAAATCATAACCTAATTAGTAATTGATTCATTAAACCTAAAGATTTAGATTTTAATCAAAAAGTTTCTCCCACTATTTTATTCGAATTGATAGCCTCTACCTCCAATTCGAAGAATTATCCTAATTCCTTAATGGGTACTAGAATCCACTTAGGCTGCACACAAGCCCAACTTTAGTTGGCCAACCCATGTATATCTAAGGATAGGTTAATAATCAATTATTTTTTTAAATAATTTTTAATAATTTTAATTTTATCCCAATCTCTAATCTGTAGGCTTTGACCTCCACTGAAAAGGTCTGGTTAGGTCCAACCAATAACATGACCATACTTGGCCTATCTAGCCAATGAATGATTAGGTCCAACTTTGGTTGGCTAATCTAACCACCATTTTGAAAGATGTAGTCAAGAAATCATATTATGAATGACAATTCCATCAGTCGATAAGGACCAGGCCTTTGGACCTCCAATGATTATCCAACTGATGGACCCATTATCATCCACTTAATGAGAGGCTATGATCTAGTTATCACCATAACTATTTTATTTTAAGAACCTAATAATTTTAGAAGATTTAATTGATTTAGAGGAGGAGGTCAGATGAACCAGCTTATCATGATTCTCCCACTAGCTTCATCAAGTCCGCTTAAGGGAGACCATTTACAAGAGCTGGTCTAGGAGCACCTAAATTAGTCACACTGATTTACCTAGCTGACATGGGTTAGCTCGAATAGTCAAGTGATCTGATCAAAACATAATTTCACCAAGAGGCCAGGTCAGTTCGATCGGTGGGAGGGTCTGCCAAAGCTTGCCTTAAACACCATAAAAAAATGGCCAGATAAGTAGACTGCCAATTAAATACCACCGGTCTGGTTTACCTTAGACACCAACTGGTTTAATTAGTTTCGATTAGATCAACCTAACAGTTCATGCTAGACCGCGTAGCCAAGAATCAAGTCCATTTGGTTCTCGTTAAAGACATGGACTTGACCAACTACAACTATTGTAATTGATCTAGAGAATTCTTGACCTAATCTAAGACAACAATTGATTAGATTTAGTCAATTCTCTAATTAAGTCTATCTTTAATCTAACCTTAGGTCTAACCCAATTAATGGACCAAATTTCCACTAATCCATTAACCCAATGTGTTATGGTTTGTGTCTTAGGTTCTTTAATTCACAATCCTAAAACCTAATCAAATAACTTCTTAATTCTCAATTAAATTTTGGGCTGAGGGTTGGGGTTCGACTTTTCAAAAATAATTTTTATATTTATAAAATATTTTTACAATATGGTTCTACCAATCAAGTTGCATGTTTGATTCATAATCAAAATGCAAGTGAAATAAGCATGAACTACTTTAGATCTAATCTAAATAGTTTCATGTAATTAAAATAATTTTAACTTTAAACTGCGTAAATGTCCCAGATAAATATATGATGGTTCTTGTCACGAGAATTATTAACAAAAAGATTTTATTTTAGATTTAAATACTTTTTAAATCTAATAAATCATAAATTTAATCTAGATCACATCTAACAAATTTATGATTAAAGATAGATCTATATGAATTAGGACAACCTTTGCACTGTAAGGGATAAACCTTACAGCAGGACAACCTACAGTTCGTGATTGATCTAAAAATTTTAATTTTAGATTTAACAATCAGATTATAAATTAGATCTAATCTGAGAAATAATCTAAGTATGTATTAATAATCATGTAATAAATAACCTAGGCTCTGATACTAATTGAAGGAACCAGATCTAGAGTTTCAGGGTTAGATTGATCAACCATCCAATCAGATCTTGAACTCTAGTGTGTGTAACCTCAAAGGTCTGAACCTAAGTCGGTAATACAGAAATAAATTTTTATACCAATCAAAGTGACCATCTAGCAATGGTACCCAACGGTCGGATAGGTCGAATGTGTAGAACAACATCCTTAGAACCCATGCGGATATAGTTTTCATATAATTTATCTCCTTGACCAAAATACTCATAGGACACCTTAGAGTTCCACTATCAATTTTGATCAGGTTGTCCATATTGTATTTCAAAATATCAAATCCATCTGATGGATTATCCTGATCAAGATTTTGCTAAATTAAAATACAGCGACTCATTCTTCTCCAACTCTTGGAGTGGTCAATCCCATCTTGATCACACTCTGACTTCGTAAGTACTTGACTGTATCCAGAAGCCTTCCATCACTGAATTAAAAATTTAGTTAGTCCAGTACCAAAGCACAGTGAGTTGCTTGTAAGTCACTGAGGCGATCTCAGGTCTAAGGGATACTTATACCTGTATCCTATTAGAGACATTCTCGATAGTAAAATACTCTAGAGTTGGTCACGTTCAATGATGATGTATCCTTACATCTCATCTGTAAGACATACCAGTGTCTCCACACTCTTTGGTTAAGAGGACAACCAACCCATATGGCCTACAGCGACCTATGCTCGATAGAAGCTATCGTCCTTATTAATAGCCCATCATTTGGTCGTGAATAGTTTTAAGGACTAATCGATATATCCTCTCTTTATCGAACTTAAATAGTTCTAAGGACTTCATCACAATAACAGAGTTCATTAGAAGATAAATACTTATGATGAAAATGTTAAAAATATATTTTATTTATTAACAAATCAATTACAATACAATATTGCTCAATCGTCAAGAGGTTGATGATTGATTTTTGGGACATATTTTTCAATACGCTCCATATATAGATTTTAGCAGCGGCTACTCAACTGCTGCTATAATAAACTGTATAGCAACAATTTATCAACCGTCGCTATAGATTGGCTATAGCAGCGATTGGAAAACCGCTGCTATAGCTTTGTATTGCAACGGTTCTCTAACCGCTGCAATAGCCATCTGTAGCAGCGGTTATCTAACCACTGTTATACCTTCTGTAGCAGCGATTAGGAAACCGCTATCATATGTCAATCTATGGCAGTGGTTGTGCAATCGCTGCTATAGATGGAGGCAGTGGTTTATCAATCGTTGTCCTAGATTATGGCAGTGGTTGGTACATAACTATGGCAGTGGTTGGTGCAGCTACGACAGCGGTTGTGCGACCACTATCATTTTCTGTTGACTAATAAAAATAATATAAATTTACTATTTTTTATCTTTTTTTATCTGATAGATGTAGTTCAATATATAATTATTCAAATTAAAACTTGCAAGATCCAAAAATGTTGCATAAAACTCAATAACAAGCACCATATTTCTCAAATACTCAAATTATATTACTCAAATTGTATTACAATATTTCTTAAATAAAAATAAAATACATCAAAAATTAGTCAAATCAAAATCCTCTCCTCCAAGCATCTCGTCATCATCGAAAGGGGTTGAAACAAGATTAGGAGGGGCTGTAGTAGGAGCAGGAGGGGCTGTAGTAGGAGCTAGAGGGGCTGAAGCTAAATAACTAGCCAACATATCCTGAATACTCTAAAAATTAGCTCCAAGAGTAGCAGAGAGCTATGTCACCATAGCCGACATGACGCTCTATAGCTGGTCTGCGCGCTCTTGAGCTTGAGATACGTGCTCCTAAGCCTGAGCTGCCTGAGCCAAGGCCTCGTTAAGCTGCTCCCGACTGATGATCTCGAAAGCATATGAGGAGATGCTCGTCTCAGACCAGTAGTTTGTCGGTATATGTCCGGATCTACAACGAATCCTCCTAGAGTGCTCAGGTCCCAAGACTTGAGACAGATGATCATAGGGGCCAGAGGTGTCCGGGCCCTCGCTCACAAGCACGTCTAATTACTCCTATAATTGCAAATTCAAATAAAATCTTAAAAAATTTTAGCGTTAACACAAGTGAATAAATCTTAAGAAATCATACTACCACACACATTGTCAAAGCGAAATGAATGAGTCATAAGAAATTATAACACACCATTATTACTTACAAAAATCCTTTTGATTGTGGCGTTCATCAGCCTACCCTTCTTGTTCGTACGACTCGATCGGAAGATGGCGCTACAGCTAGGTATCACCCCCTCTCTGATCAGCTATAACAATCAATCAACTTGTTAAAAATATATAAAAATAATAATTCAATAACTTCTAAACTAAAGGATCAGAATTCATTACCTCTCTATGCTCATGATTGGCTATAGACTCACGATCAAAAGTGTGCATATACTCCTGAGCAGTCCTATTCTCTCGATTCTGATGAGATACAGTCTAAAAAATATTTAAATCATATAAGTTAAAATCAAATATAATTATCAGTATATTAAAAAATTTATAAGTTACAAATTAAACTTAGAACTCCTAGCTCCTCCAATGCCTGACCATCCCCTCCCACATACTCGAAGGATAGTCCTAGATCCAAGGAACAAGCTTATCCTCTGTGTCCCTACGGTGCTTTAGCCTTTGTGGAACTTGACCTTGTAGTTCCAGAATAACTCTCTAATCTTCTACAGTCGGGTATCTCGAGCCCTCTCATGATCTAAAAAGTCATACCTCCTCTGCACAAAGTTATCAGAAGTTAGTTACAAAGTTATTCTTATCAAATATAATGTAAACATATCACATGCATATATATAAGATATACTTATCCAAACCTCCTCCCACACCCAGTCCTTGATACTAGCATCCATTAATCACCAGTCTACGGGCAGTATAGGAATGATGTCAGACCACCTCACAAGCACATCGAAAAAAGAATACATCTCCCATGCAGTCTCTCCTACCGATCTTTCCTTTGCATCGTACTCCACCATAACCTGATACTGGCGGTTCCACACATGCGGCATACATATGGGACTGCGAAAGGTCCTACTGGATGATGCACTTGTAATAAAAATATATTATGAATATATAAGAGTGTGCAATAACTATATAAAAAATAAATAAATAATTGACACAATAAAAATCTACTCTCACTAGGATCATGTGATGTGGATGTTGGTGGAGCCTCATCGGTGGGTGGAGTATGTGCCAGAGATGCATAGGCTGGTGAAGTGACTTCCGGTGGAGGCTCAAATGTGCTGGTGGGAGGAGTATGTGCCTGCAAAGCCGAAGCCGATGCGGAGGTGGATTGAGTATGCACCGATAGTGGCTCAGATGTCGAGCTCCATATAGCCCATCAAGGGGTGGGGGTAAAAGCTAGATGACATTTTGGTATCATCGTGACTTGCAATGTTAATGAACATTAACAAATATAACATGTTGAACAATAATATTAGTAGAGCATTAATAAATAAATACTAACATTTATACCAGGATGTTGAACTCATCACCTATTGGCACCTATAATATGGACATCACCATTGCTTCTAACAAATGTATCTGGGATCTCGATAACACCAGGTAAGTTTTGTCCTATAGGTATACTTTGTATGCATGGTCCAACATCATCATCAACCTCAGTATCATCAAAGATATACCTAGGAACCATCCTCACAACAACACTCCATTGAGGCTCCAAAGGATCACTAACGTAGAAGACTTGACTAGCTTGGGAGGTACGTATATACAAATCTTTAGTGTGAAGATGGTGTTACATGTTGACGAGAGTAAAACCACACTCATCAGTCTTCATCCTTGACTAAGACAATATATCAAACCAATTATGTTTTATCAACACAACCCTCCCTTTAGAATAGTAGTCCAAGATGACTAGTGTTGGGTATAAAATACCCACAGCCGAAACCCTCGACGGGATCGACAGTAGCACAGCTCCGCCCGGACTCCTACGGGAGCCGGGCTCCACCGCCGACAGCAGAACAGCTCCGCCCGGACTCCTACGGGAGTCGGGCTCCACCGCCGACAGCAGAACAGCTCCGCCCGGACTCCTACGGGAGCCGGGCTCCGCCTCCGACAGCAGCACAGCTCCGCCCGGACTCCTACGGGAGCCAAGCTCCACCGCCGACGGCAGAACAATTTCCCCCGGACTCCTACGGGAGCCGGACTCCGCCTCCGGCAGCAGCACAGCTCCGCCCGGACTCCTACGGGAGCCGGGCTCCACCGCCGACAGCAGAACAGCTCCGCCCGAACTCCTACGGGAGTCGGGCTCTGCCTCCGGCAGCAGCACAGCTCCGCCCGGACTCCTACGGGAGTCGGGCTCCACCGCTGACAGCAGAACAGTTCCGTCCGGACTCCTACGGGAGCCGGGCTCCACCTCCGACAGCAGCACAGCTTCGCCCGGACTCCTACGGGAGCCGGGCTCCACCGCCGACAGCAGAACAGTTCCGCCCGGACTCCTACGGGAGCCGGGCTCCGCCTCCAGCAGCAGCACAGCTCCGCCCGGACTCCTACGGGAGCCGAGCTCCACTGCCGACAGCAGAACAGCTCCGCCCGGACTCCTACGGGAGCCGGGCTCCGCCTCCGGCAGCAGCACAGCTCCGCCCGGACTCCTACGGGAGCCGGGCTCCACCGTCGACAGCAGAACAGTTCCGCCCGGACTCCAACAGGAGCCGGGCTCCACCTCCGACAGCAGCACAGCTCCGTCCGGACTCCTACGGGAGTCGGGCTCCACCGTCGACAGCAGAATAGCTCCGCCCGGACTCCTACGGGAGCCAGGCTCCACCTCCGGCAGCAGCACAGCTCCGCCCGGACTCCTACGGGAGTCGGGCTCCACCGCCGACAGCAGAACAGTTCCACCCGAACTCCTACGGGAGCCGGGCTCCGCCTCCGGCAGCAGCACGGCTCCGCCGGGGCCCCTACGGGAGCCGGGCTCCGCCATCGACAGTAGAACAGCTCCGCCCGGACTCCTACGGGAGCCGGGCTCCGCCTCCGACTGCTGCACAGCTCCGCCCGGACTCCCATGGGAGCCGGGCTCCACCACCGACACCAACCACAGCACAGCTCCGACCGGGCTCCTACGGGAGCCGGGCTTCGTCCTCAGCACCAACCGCTGGTAAGCCCCGTCCGGACTCCTACGAGAGCCGGACTTCGCTTTTAATTTTAATTGCAGGAGGACTTCGCCCATACTCTTAAGGGAGCCGGGCTTCATCCTCGACGCCAACGACTGCAGCCGCAAGCAGACTCCGCCCGGACTCCTATGGGAGCCGGGCTCCGTCCTCAACAACGGCTGCTGAGGACTTCGCCCGGACTCCTACGGGAGTCGGGCTCCGCCCGCAACTTCAGCTCCGAGAGGGTTCCGCCCGGACTCCCCCGGAAGTCGGGCTCCACCCACGACCCCAACCGCCAGGAGGACCTCTCCCGGACCTCTACAGAAACCGGGCTCCGACCGCTGCCGAGCTTCAATCAAAAGATCCGCACCCCCTGGCAGGCCACCAAAACGGCCACGACCCTGCTCCACTTTCTGTGGCAGACTCCGCGCAGTTCCATCATTCCCTGACAGGCCGCAGTAACCATCGCCACCCTGCTCCACTTCCTGTGGCAGATTCCGCACAGCTCCACTACCCCCTGGCGGGCCACAATAACGGCCACGAACCTACTCCACCTCCTGCGATGGATTCCATGCGATTCTCCCATCCGCTGGCGAGTCACGACAACGGACGCTGCTCTACCCCTCGTAACAGATTCCACGTGGCGAGCCACGGTGATGGCCACGCATCTACTCCACTACCCTTTGCAATCAATTTCTTTGACCATGGGCGGCCCACTACCAGACGGTTACAAACGTCGCCATCAATCCGTTGCCTCCTCCGCCTATAAAAGGGGGACCCAGATACGTTATTCTTTAAGCTCATTTTTTTTATCCCAAAACTCTGCTAAATTCTTCGTTCGAGCACTCCATTCTTGTTGAGGCAGAGAACTGACTTGAGCGTCGGAGGGTCTTGCCGGAGCAACCCCACCTCCGGTTTAGACTTTCCTTGCAGGTCCCGACGGCGACCGCGGCTTCCCCGACTCCAGCTTCTCCGGCGCAAGCAGATTTTTGCACCAACAACTATCTTTTTCACAACCCCATAATAGTTCAGATCTTCCGTACGAGGTTGTGAATCCCTCGAGCTAGCATAACACCTAGTGGTGGCACTCAATATCATGCCACTATTTTGTATTGCCATGTTTTGGGCTCGGCTATGAATATTGAACCTGTAGCCGTTGATGACGAACTATTTGTCCTCACGCATGATACGATACACTTCATGGCTCACATCATCAAGAGGTAATCTCCACACCTAAGAAGATGATACCTAATTAGCAAACATGCTCAAATAGGACGTATAAGACAGGAATATGTATTCACTTATATGATTTTTGAACCACTCAGAAAACTCTTTGCTATGTATTTTTTCTTTTTCCTACATATTTAGAGCACCATATTTTACCCTTATGACCTCCTTATGTTTGCTGCATAAAGAACAAATTTAGATATCATGGGATATTTTTTCTAAGTAATGAGAAATAAATAAGACTGAGTGACTCACCTTATGTATGGCTCAACGACATCATAATTGAACAACACGTAGTGATGCACCTTATCTCTTTCCTCAAGGCTCAAATCAGTGAGGCGGTATGAAGTGAAAAGTCCACTTGACTGTGGAATGGACTCAAATGTAGGCTCAATTGGCTCATACTGATCATCTTGATTTCTCATTGGCTGGTTATGACGTGTCTCGAGCTTGTTTAAGTACATGATGCAAAAATCTATACACTCTTGACTCAAATAATCTTCTACTATGGATCCTTCCGGACGATTCATATTTCTTATATAAAATTTTAGTATTTGAATATTCCTCTCGATGGTGTACATCCATCTGCAAAATATTAGGCCTCCAAGTATAACTTTCTCGCAAGGTGCATGGTGAGATACATCATAACTGTAAAAAATAATGATAAAAATATTTTCTCTAGATCATATAATATAGTCACCGCCCTTCATTTTCTTCACATTTTTCTTAAGTAACATCTTCATACAATTATCTCTATAAAAGTTGCAAAGACAAATAACAGTCATTCTCATATTTTTTTTGTAACATACGGTGAATAGCTGTTGGGATCAACTCCTGCATCAACACATGGTAATCATAAGTCTTCAATCCATTAAGTCTCACATCCTTACTATTCACATGCTTTGATATGTTGCTTGAGTACCCATCTGTGATCTTTATATTCTCTAACACATGAAAAAATGTAGACTGTTCAGAGGCATTCATAACATAGCATGCATAAGGGAGCCTCTATTGTTCTCCCCTACCAACTTCGGGTAAAGTGATTTCCTAATATCCCATTCTTTCAAGTCAAACCAAAAATTCATCATCTTTGATCTTATCCTTGATATTCAAGATCATTGTCAATAGGAGCTCGTACATGTTCTTTTCAATATGCATGACATCTAAGCAATTGTGCAATAAGTTTGTCTCCCAATATGATAAGTCAAAGAATATACTTTTTTTCTCCAATTAAAGTGTGTGTCATCTATTTTTGATCAACACTTCTTCTTCTTATCACTAATCAGATTATTTTTTTTAAATTCAATACTGAGACTATCCAACTCTCTCAACACCTCACTCCCAGACATCCGGCTAGATGCCTCACCTTCTTCAATAGTGCCATCGAAGAAGCATGCATCCCTTCTGTATGGATGGTTTCAACGAAGGAAACGTCGATGCCCCATAAAGCTAAAGCTCCTTCGATGTGTCAATCTTTTAGATCGAATATTTTTTCCACAAATGGGGCATGCTAGCTCCCCTTTCATGCTCCAACTCGATATTAGGACATAAGCTGAAAAGTCATTTATTATCCACATAAGCACCGCACGTATGGAGAATGACTCATTCATCAAAGCATCAATAGTTGGAATACCTTGAATGCTCCATAATTGTTTCAGCTTGATAATAAAAGGCTGTAAATAGATATCAATGTCATTTCCTACCTCCATCAGTCTAGGGATGAGCACTATTATGAAAGCAAAGGATTTTCTCATACACAATCATTGTAGGAGGTTGTAAACATGAGTAAACACTAGCCATACACTGTAGTTGATATTCATGTGCTTGAATGGGTTGAAACCATCGCATGACAAGCCCAACCTCACATTGTGTATCTCTTGTGTGAAGCCAGGATGTATTTTATTAAACTTTTGTCATGCCTTTCCATCGGATGGATGCCTCAATGCATCATCTTTTGTTCACTCCTTTTTATGTCATCTCATATCTTTCGATATCCTTATCGATATAAACAACTTTTGTAGTCTCGATATCAAAGAAAAGAAGCACATTAATTTTTGAGGAATACGAGGTGATGTGCCGTCTTTGATCTATTTTCATCTTGATACACTACATCTCGTGCACTCATTTCAGTGGACATCCTCCTCCCAATAGAGCATGCAATCATTAGGACATGCATGTATCTTATTGTAAGTAAAGTCCAACTGTTCAATAATCTTCTATGTCTCATAATTATTCTTCAAAATTTATGCATTGTCTGGAAGAATATCCCTCAAAAGCTCTAGTATACAGTTCACTCCATTATTACTCTATCGATTGGAGTATTTCGCATGACACAATCGGATTAAGAACTTAAGCTTTACCATCTTTTCACATCAGAATACAATGAAATATTAGCATCCTCCATCAACTTATGAATTTTCTTCACATTCTCATTGTTTGTCTTTCCACCAACCCCGGGATCAGACATGGACGTAGATGCACCATTATTATGGCTAACAAACAAAAAGATATCATGAACTATTTATTCCACTCCCCCATCATGTTGATCATCTTCTTGTGGCCAGCACTCACCATGTTGATCTCAACAAATTTTATAACCTGATTTAAAATTGTAAATAGTGAGGTGATCATTTACATCTTGATGAGATAGCTAAGGCCCACCTATACACTTTTTATAAGGACATTGGATAAGTCCATGATCTCCAAAGTTTTCTATAGCAAAATCAAGAAACTTTTGAAGTCCAACCTTATATTCTGGTAAGAGTCTACTTAACTTCATCCACCCTTTATTCATTATAAAAATGGTGATACAGCAATTAAATCATGTGTGAAAATGAGACATAATACAATAACATCAAGATAATTTGGTAGTAATTGCTCATAATTTGCATACGCATACCAATGCTTAAAGTTCATAACATCATTATATAGGCAAACAAAATATGTTATTTTAATCATGACAAGTTGAGAAGGACTAACCAAATATTGCATGCATTATAAATAAATATTTGACAAAACAAAAATATATTAAATATCATTTTCAGATATGTAATAAATGCATCCTATCATCAACTAATAGGTAAAGATAGGTCCTATTCCAGTCAAAAATTATACTAATTCTATAGGTCAATTACAGTAATCAAACAATATATAATAGAGATCGAAAAAAATTTTAACAGTATTTTTCTTTAGTTCTTCCGTATAGAAAGAACAAAAAAAAATACTGTCTGAAATTTTTTTTGAATCCTCAGTATACCGTTTGATTACTGTAATGATCTATAAAATTATTTATAATTTTTAAACTATCCATAGTAGATAATCAATTGATCAATGTATATAATTCTCTCACCTATATAAAAATATATAAATGTATGGATGTCATAGAATATGTATATTAATCAAAAGATGGATCTATGGTTCTATGCAATATAAAAGAATAAAAAATTAAAAAAATAAAGAAAATAAAAATAAAAAGGAGGCTCAAATTCTCCATTTAATCATGCATTGCAACGTTACTTTCGATATCCACTACAACTAAACCAAATTGGCTGCGAACAGTTGCCTGCTAAATAGCTGCAGGCCATCCAAAATCATCTTGCTATTTGGAATTGTTAAAATATTTGCAAAAGAAGAGAAAAAATAAGAGAGAAATATCACTAAAATCATGCTAAGAATTAACCATTTTCCATCTGAAATCATCACAGCCTCTTTATAAAAAAAAAAAAAATACTTTTCATAAAGTGGCATGGCCCAGAACCTGTCGGTCTGACCCAAAATCCACCGGCATAATTCAGAACTCACCGGCACAGCCCACAAAAAATAATTCTAAAAGCAATAATTTGCTTGGTGATAAAAAAAATATCAAAAAATTTATTATTCTAAAAAATATCAGAGAGGGCTTTACCTTCAATCAAGGAATGCGATGGTGGGGCCAAAGGGGCTGGGGCCGAGGGAGGCAGGGTCGAAGGGGGCCGAGGCTAAGAGAGGCAGGACATGGGGCCAAAGGGGGCCAGGGCCGAGGGAGGCAATGCCAAAGGGGGCTAAGGAAGAGGGAGGCGGGGCCAAAAGGGGTCGGGGTCGAGAGAGGCGGGGTGTGGGGCCAAAGGGGGGTCGAGACCTAGGGAGGCAGGGCCAAAGGGGGTTGAGGTGAAGAGAGGCAGGGCCAAAGGGGGCCGGAGCTGAGGGAGGTGGGGCCAAAGGGAGCCAGGGTCAAGGGAGGCTGGGCGTGGGGCCACAGTGGGCCGGGATCAAAGGAGGCGGGGCCAAAGGGGGCCAGGGCTGAGGCCGAGGGAGGCGGGGCCAAAGGGGGTCGGGTCGATGGTGGGGTGGGTCGGTGGTGGTGAGGATAGGGTTGTCAGGTAGAGAGGAGAGAGAAAGAGAGAGGAGAAATTAAGATGAAACGATGTGCGAAATGAAGGAGGGAGGGGTGCGAGCTGAAATAACTGGCCAAACCTATAGCAGCGATTTTAGGTTTTTTCGTAGTTTTTAAAAACCACTGCCATAGATCTATAGCAACGGTTATCAACCGCTGCAATAGATCCTATAGCAGCGGTTGATGGCAACTGCTGCAGTAGAACCAATAGTAGGTTCTATTACAGTGGTTACAGTTCAACCGCTGCTATAGAGGCAAAATATAATTTTTTTCATATTTTTTTTTGAATATGATATAATTTTAAAATTTAAAATCTATCATTATCATTCATTATCTAAATAATTATTGTTAGAATGTCTTCATAAAAGATTGTCTCAATTCGATAGCCCTAGCTATGTCGATTAATAAAATTTGATTTCAACGATCACGAATGATCGCATGATGATCTGATAGATAAAGACCACCGATGGACTTGAAAACTTACAATGATAATTTTAATATTATTTTTAGCATACTACCAAAATTTT
Organism: Elaeis guineensis; assembly: GCF_000442705.2. Taxonomy (NCBI): domain Eukaryota; kingdom Viridiplantae; phylum Streptophyta; class Magnoliopsida; order Arecales; family Arecaceae; genus Elaeis; species Elaeis guineensis. The sequence goes on from NC_026005.2 coordinate 22,319,389, forward strand.
ACTTTAATCATACATCATTATCATAGTCAATTTAGTACGGGATGATTTCATTCATTAAATAAAAAGCGAGTGATCGAAAGGCCAAATGACATCAGATTATAAGATAATTTTTTAGATAAATGATATTTACTATTATTTTAATTATTTATATGATAGTGATTATAAAATTCAAACCATATCTATATGAACCTTCCATGTTAAGCAGATCTTACAAAAGCACAAGTATAATTATTTAAGAACTTTAAGAATGAGTATCAAGAGATATATAATTTTGGATCGTTCATATATGCACGATTTGAATTTTATGATCATCATTATATAAATGATCAAATTAGTAGTAAAGATCATTTATCTAAAAAATTATTTTATAATCGGACGTCATTTGATCTTTTGATCACTCATTTTTTATTTAACGGTCCAAATTATCTTGTGCTAAATTGATCATGATAATGATGTCCAATTGAAATAAAATTTTGATAATATGCTACAAACATCATCAAGATCATTGTTATAAATTTTTAGATCCATCAGTGATCTTTATCTATCAGATCATCATGCGATCGTTCGTGACCGTCGAAATCAAATTTTATTGATGGACATAGCTAGGGCTATCGGATCAAGATGATCTTTTGTGATGATACTCTAAGAATAATTATTTAAATAATGAATAATAAAGATAAATTTTAAATTTTAAAATTATATCATATTCAGAAAAAAATATAAAAAAATTTATTTTCTGCCTATATAGCAGCGGTTGCATAAAACTGCTACTATATGTCTATAACAGTGATTAGATAACCGCTGCCATATATGTATGCCAGTGGTTATGTATAACTGCTGTCATATCTCAAACATATGGTAGCGGTTATATATAACCGCTGCTACAGATCAAATCTATGGCAGCGATTATGCATAACCGCTTCCATAGATCAAACTTACTGCAGCGGTTAATCAACCACTATAATATCTCAAATGTATGACAGCGGTTATGTATAACTACTGCCATAGGTTTGAACCATGGTAGCGATTATCCAATAACCGCTGCTATATGTACCCTATGGCAGCGGTTATCAATAACCACTGCTATAGGTCAAATATAACCGCTACCGTAGACTCTATAGTAGTAGTTTTCGAACTGCTACAGTAGTAAATACTACCATAGATCTTTTCTATAATAGTGCCACCATAGAACTTAGGATCTCTCTTTAGGACGCTAATCGTCCTAAAGAAACATTCTTATGAAAAAGACTGATGGTATTTTCACCTCGACCTAAGTGTAAATTTGGTCCTACTCTTTCTTCTTCAATACATAATTGAAAAAATTATTTTTTTTCTTTATTGTTTTGATGTTCCATATGGTTTTGGCTCAATTGACATAAGTCTGAAACCAAATAGAACTCAAATAATAAAATATTATCTGGGGACGATGAGGTTTTTACAAAACTTCTGGATATAAAGGTACCTAAACTGAGCCTATTGATGTCCGATCAGTCCTTGTTTGATACTGACATCAATCAAATCTCTCTCCAAGATAAGTCTGATGTCAATTTTTTTCTTTGTTACTTTCACTTCATTATTTATTTCATCATTTATGTATATATTTTTTTACTAATCTTCTTTCTCCTTTTGCAGCAGTAATAATGAAGTTTGATCCTAAAAGGTTGGCTGAAGCAAAGAAGAGAAAGCAAGATTCAGACGACTAGCCTGCTTCAAAGAAGAGTAAGAAGACTGCTGCTCCTCCGAGATCGACTGCCTCCGATCATCACCTGGGGCAATATTGATAGATGCAAATGCTACTCCGATCTCCATCGCACCACTGGTGAAGTCGACTCGCCAACCTACCAAGGTGGCCCATCCACCACCGAAAGAGGTGTCGCACCCAAGGCAGGTTCCTTCTTTAGCACCTCCTCCGACATCGATTAAGTCAGCTCGATCAACAGATCAGTAGTCAAGATCCCAAACTCCCAATGTCAACCCACCATCTTTTTCATCAGCGAAGATCAACTTGGCAAAGGCATCACTTATGGAGACGTCAAAGCTCGTCAGGGACCTGCTCTGCACGATGATGCCCCAGAAGCACTTGGATGCTTGAAGGAGGGACTTCTCCCTCGAGCAAATAATAAATTATGGATTCAATAGTATTCTGGATGTAAGTCTCATCTTCTTTTACTTCTCTTTTTTTTTATCGGTACTTCACTGATCTAACCATATTTGTTCTTCCTTCTTTCTGCAGTCGGTCATATTTTTCAGGTTGCTTAATGAGCACCTGATATGATTTTTTAAAAATAAAAAGTCTCTGGAAGAGACATTTCAGGCTGAGAAGGAGGCCTAAAAGGTGATCGAAGAGGCCAAGAAGGCAGTGGAGAAGAAAGCTGCCAAGAAAAGTGAACTAGATGAGGGGCTGAAGAAGCAGCTCCAAGAAAAGATGGACTTCATCAAGGAGAAGAATAAGCACCTTCTGGACAGCCAATGTTAGATCAACGATCAGGAGATTAAGCTACAGAAAGATATTGAGAAGATTTTTAAGCTAGAGGCTAAGTTGAAGGAGGCCAAGTTAACAATCGAAAAACATAACGTGGCCCTTCTTTCATATCAGAAGCAGCTCGAGAAGGATAAGGAGCATCTTTCAAGAATTATTGAAGATTACAAGAACTCGGATGCTTTCTAAGATGAGATCATGGAGGCTTTAGAAGGAACTTTTGATTATGACTTCTTGAGCTGTAGGAGTTTGATCATCAAGTTCTTTCCAGATCTTGATCTCAGTAAGATCACAATGGAGGCAGCTCTGGCAGTAGCAACCGAAGTGACGCGACCACCTTTGGGGTCCGTACTATGGTGCCACTTGCCACTTCTACTGAATTTCTTTCGATCGAAGTCTCAGTCAGTCCAACCGAGATCCCCATTGTTGAAGTTACTCCGACAGAATGGTTGACAAGGATCCTGCTCCAGCTCGACTCCTTCAGCAAATGTTCCTCAGCCTAAGGCCTGAATTATCTTTGTAATCTTCTTTTTTTTCAAACTTTTATATTAGCTCGACGTAGGTTTCTGTAACTATTTTTCACATTAATGAAATGAACTTTCAAGTTAGTATTTTTCTCTTCATTTCAGATAGTACCTATCTCGATTAACCTAATTTGGGTTTTGAGGTCTTGAAAAATATCTTAAGTTATTCACAATAGATGGTCATTACCTGACTTCGGCCAGATAATTACAAGTATATACAATTTAACTTTGGTTAGGTAAGCAATTAGGGCATTCAACAAATATTGACTAATTTCAATCAAACTAATAATGAAGCTGATGTGGTTAAATTTAACACATAAGCTTATCATTAAAATGAATTGAATCAAATCAACTGATTAAAGATAAATCAATCTCTTATAATTTACTGTAAAAGTTCCAAAAGTACCTTTGTTTGAGTTTGGAGTGGTAGATCGGATCTTTTCATCTGTGGAATTATAACCCATGATGCTTTTTCATGATTTTGGTCTTTAATCACTTTGTATCGATGTAACAAAGCTTAGTTTGTGAATCTAAAAGCTTTTTCACTAGATTTGTGCTGAATCTATCTTGAAAATTGAATATTTCAATAGATATTTATGAGGTCCAATCTGAAGATCAGATATCTTACATCTTTTATTTGTGAGGTCCAATCTGGAGATCAGATATCTCATATTTTTTATTTGTGAGGTCCAATCTAGAGATAGGATATCTCACATCTTTTATTTGTGAGGTCTAATTATCGGATATCTTATTTTTATTTATGAGATCCAATCTGAAGATCAGATGTCTCACATAGAGCTGTCAAGATGGGTCGGCCCGCTCCGACCAGCCTTTAAATGGGATGGGGCAAGCTGACCCGTTTAACTAATGGATTGAAAAAATCTCAACCCAAATCAATCCAACCTACCATGGGCTGTGGGTTAAACAAGCTAACCCATCAAAATTTAAAAAAAAAAAAACTATAACATAGCAATATAAATAGAATTTCATATTCAATTCAAGCTCAAATCAACCTATATATCAAAGTCTCACATCTCAATTCATAATTTCATATTCACAATAACAAAGTCAAAGACTCTAATTCTAAGTCTTAACTATTCAAAGCAAGTGCCAAGCATCATTATTTGTAGTCCTCTTCAAACTTAGAATCAAAAAATGAAATTATCAAACTTAAATACTTAATACAATCCAAACTTAAAAGACTCTAAGTTTTAATTTTCAAACTAATTTAGAGGCAAATCAAAGTTCCAAAATATTATCCTCCATATCATCATTGTGGTCCTCATCATTCAATTCTTCATCCTCTTTCTCTTCTTCATCAATTATCTCTTCAATAACATTAGAACCCTCTTTTGAAAGAGATGTTTTTACTTTCATAGCTGAATCATCATCTTCATCTACAAGTACCACAACAAAAAGTCAAGAATCAATATTAAAGCAATTAAAATCATAAAAAGCTAGAGTAACCAAAATAAGAAGCACTAGGCAGCCAAAAAATAAGCTAAATATAAGCCAAAAATAAAAAATCAGCCACCAAAAGAAAGTAGCAGGGAGAAAAAATCAAGTAATATCTAAAGCATAAGACAAGCTTATCATTAGGAACAAAACCATGCAGCCAATTGTGAGTATAAAAAAAACCTGCACTTTCTCTGGAAGCATACTACTTTTTATATTTGTTGACCACTCAAGCACCAATAGAAAAGGCCGATTCTAATGCAACAGTAGTAATGGAAATAGGCAAAACATCACATGCCATTATTGAAAGGATTGAAAACCAATGCTTCTAGCTCTTTCACTAGTGCAATACATCCAATTCTTCATAGAATCCAAACT